>NC_134276.1:92994290-93129290 GCF_949628215.1 Phalacrocorax aristotelis | reverse complement strand
AGAAGAGCTGTTAGCATCATGTCTAGACTGGGCAACCTGACAGCACTTCCTAAGTCTTTTGCAGGAGCACAGGAGGTCAGCTTCCATATCATTCAAACAAGCCTGGAGTCAAGGTTAACACTTGTAGCTTGTAAAGTTTGAGAAGTAGAACATATTGTTTCAAAGTTGGGGCTGCAACAGACTGGCTACCCAGCTCCTGCTTGACTTGGAGCTCAGGCAGAACAGGCGCATGTCTAATTCTGAGCCGAACTTGCTCATGTATTGTTGGTCCCCAAACTTGCAAGATAATCTTCACTCCTCATGTTAGGAATATACAAGTTTTTCAGATCAATTAATGACAAATGACAAGCACTCTTATTAGCAGATGACTGTTCTTTTGTGCATGTAAATAAGGACATTCACAGAGAGAGCAGCCATATCTACAATTTATTTCTGTGCTTCTGTGATGGATCACATTTTAATGTGTAGAGTTTCTTTAGATCCGAAAAAGCAGATGTGTTTGCCAAGCTTATGCAGACATAATTATTTCTGTGTGTTCCTTTTTAGTTCAAACCCTGTCCCTCTACCCTAAATCTTATTTACCTTTATTTACCTCTTATTTATCTTGCTTTGTTGAAAAGCACAATTTTGTACAGATGAAATAAAGAATTTTCAAAACTGGGCAGGAAGAATGAATTTTTTTCTTTAATACCAATATTGTAAATTAATTTTTTGTGCATACGTATTTCGGTATTTGTATATATTAAATGTACGTATGGTAAGAACAGATATATATATGGGAAAGAGAGTGCATCTCCACAATGCACATTTCAGGTACAAAGAACAATAACTTCTTCTATCACTCTGTGTTCCTAACATTTTCCCAATTGTGTTCCTTCTGGGTATATTTACTGCTCTCAACCATTTTAATTTATTCTGAAAAAATGGGTTTCTAAATTGAAATGTCGACAGCAAAAAAAAACCCATTCTTCATTGAGTGGACAGAATTATCCTAAGTTTTTACTGTCTTATGGTTGCTTCGACCATTAAATCCAAATGTATCATTTTTCCAACTGAAGGCTGATATACAGCCTGCAAATTGCAATAAAGCCTAGAGGTTATTTCAGGGATGCAACAGGCCTTGTCAAGGCCAAGAAGTAGTTCTGCACCTGCATGAAAAGAAAGAGAAAAGATTACCCCACTGAAACCATTGATGGTTCTTTGAGCAAAAGGTTTATTTTCCCAATGGACTCCTTGAAGCAAGGGAAGTCTCATACTATTTTTTCTGCCTTCCAGAAAGTGCTCCATGTTTTAGAAACAAGAGGCCCAATGGATGGGAGCTCAACGGTTGGAAAAGTGGTACAATAGACTGTGCACAATGCAGGTAAAACCAGTCTGTATTTGAAAGCCTTTGCTACAACATCTGTTTGGGTCCTTGGGAGCCAAAGAAAATGGTGACAAAGAAGCAACAATTTTCACATGGAATATACAAACATGTCATTTGTAATCCCTGAAGTGTAATTTTAGTTTGGGAATTGATATTAATTTTCCCTCATTAAATATTCATTTTGAAAGGTGAGTTCCCTGAGGTAAAATGATGGTTTGATAATGCAAAAAAAGTTACTATATATGAATAAATGTTATAGAAAGTCATATAGTAGCCTCTTAACTGTTAAAGATTAAAAACTCCGACTTTTGTGACTTTGAGCCTCGTTTATGTCTGGCAGATATTATTATTACTACTTTTCTTAAAAGAGTAATTTCCACTTCAATTTTTGCTTGCTAGATTTGTCTTTAAAGAGTAATTATTATTATTATTGCCTAAAATTGAGATAATTCAGACAGTGCTGTTAAACTGCATATCTTTAATCTAAGTATTAATTATGTTTTCAATCCCTCCCATCCCCCAATCATTTAATGATGTATCTCTCCTAGAAAGAAGTGCCTAACAAAATCAAATGTGAATTTTCTGAAAGATCAATAAAATTTATTGCAGAAGAGCAATTTGAAAGCAAATAACGGTACTCTTGGAAGATATGCCCTGACAAATTTGAAATTTTAGAGGAGCTCGTTGAGCTCCAGAAAATTTGCAGGCATACCAAAGAAGAAGTGGACTCCAAATCTTTCATAGATTTTTTGAGGCTCTCTTCCCTCATAATATCCTTACTGGTTGTAATGTTGCTCAGTGTGGTCACAACATCAGACTACCACATCCAGATGACTTATTCCCACAACCAAAAACTATTATCTAGTATTCTCTATCTTCCATCAGGAAAGGAAACTTCTGTTTTTCTTCATCTGGTGGCTCAAAAGAGGCAGTAGAAGAAACTGGTTTTGGTTCTTCCCAAGGTTTCCGAGCAGCCTGATTAAGTCTCTAAAAAAAAAAATAAAAAAATAAAAAAATAAAGACTGCGACTTTGAATGGAAGCCCAAGGAATAGAAAAGCTTGGGAATACTAGGAAACTAAACCATGGAAACATTAAAATTTTAGGATGCTCAAAGGGATTCTCTCTTGCCTCTTCGTCTTCCACTTTTCTTAATATTTTGCTCCCACTTGCATATTCATCTTGCATGAATGTTTAAAAACTGAATGTTTGAGAAAAAAAGTAAACAATAAGGTTGTGATTGATATCAGCATGCATAAACTATCTTAAATAATTATATATGAAAGAAGAACAAAATTAAAACCCTCAAAATCCATATTTAGAGACTGAACCCAAAATTGCATAGCAACTGGAAAAGAAGTACTTTCCAAATACATGGCAGTGTACAAATTTAATATTCTCTGTGGCCCAGAATTCTACTCACAAGAAACTAGACATCCTTTTCCAATCATGAAGGAACATCTACAAAACCTAAAGGACAGTGGGACTTTTCAAAGAGAAGTAAATGAGGAAGAGTCTTTAGAGTGAGGTGTGTTCTAAGGAAATGCAGACAGACATTCTGGCAGAAGTAAAAGCATTTCTTAAAGTTTGCTAGAAAAAGTGGTTTTAATTCTCTCTGAAGAAATAGGTTTAGAGGTAAGCAAAGTTTTCTCAGCCCTTAATTGCTAACATAGATAATGAGTTCAGTGCAAATTATCTGGTTGTTTTTTAATTTTTTTGGGGGGGCCAGGTAATTCTTTTAAAAGAAACCCATATAGGCTGACTGAAAAAAAGACCACTGTATAATTCTTTTATATAACCTGAATGTTGTAAAATTTTCTTCTTTTTTTTTTTTTTGTCTGGGGGGAGGAGGAATGAGGAAGAGGTGTACATTTTAGCAGTGTTCTTTGCCTATATAGGAAGTGAACTAGAAGGGTCCAGAAATATCCAGAACTAAAAGATGGTTGTCACTGGAAAAATCCCAGAAGCTGTATGAATACACAGAGGAAATTCCCTTTGTGAGCAAGCCATCTGGCAGGTCATACTGAGCTATGCCAAAAAGCTGAGGCAATCAGAGCACAGTAGGGGGAAAACTTACAAGCATGGGAGTTAAAGCCAACTTTACGTTCATAGCAGTTGACTAATACAATCTACTGGGAGAGCTGGGTCCATACATCACTACCACTTTGGAGAGATGGACTATGCAGGACACTATCAGGGAACAGAAAGGCACTGTGATCTCTGTTTTCTTAGGAAACTATGCTAAGATAATGTAATGGCATGAATCTAAGGTTATCCACTGCCTTTTCAAAGAATAAAAAGAATAATTAATTTCTTAGCAACCAGGCAGACTAGTTGGCTGTTAACCTGAGGTAGGCATAACATCCGAGCTGTGAACCCCCACTGCTTACTGGCAGAGGTCCTTTGACTGGTAGTAAACTCTGGAGGGTCCACGTGATGAGGTACCAAATGGAACAGGATTGGGCTGCACAGCTCCAGGTCTGCCAGGTAAGGGAAAGCAGTACGCAGTTTCTTTTGTGTATGTGTGTGCACATATGTGTACATGCTGGCTATTTTTACCTTTGGCACATAAAAAGTGTGAGTCATCTAGACTTGAGGACAACATACATTTGTATTTACTAATGTATTTCCCAAGGAAAGAAACTTATACAATCATTCTGTTAGCTTTGACTTAGTAGTTGAATCCATCAGCTAGTTCCTACCAAATCTGGTGATGTAAATCTCCAATACATTAAGTTCTAGAAGATTTGTGAGAATATGTGACTAAGTAGAGGAGCAAGTACATATGAGCGTCACTGACAAATGGAAAACCAGCAGTATGTGCTACTAAGCAGAATTTACGCAGAGTGTGCCTTGGGAAACCAGGTGCATAAAAATGTGCTGCTCATGAAACTGCCTTCATACCTTTTCACTGAAGGAATTACTCCAAAGAAAGAAGCTAAGAAAAAGCAGAAGGAATTCTGAGTCTTGTTTATTCACATGTAAAAGGAGGGAAGAAATAGTTAATGTTTTGATAGTCTGTCTTGTTCAAGCCTGCATGATTGAAACAAAAACTGGAGGGTAAGAGAAATGTGTTGCTCATAGCTCAGTCTAATGCAGAGTTATGCTAGATTAGAGCATAAAAGAAAAACGCTCATGTCCTAATGATAATGTTGGAAGATGCCAGGGATATCTGCAGTAATTGAAACTCTTTGATATATTTGAAAATCAAACATGAGTCTTGTGAAATCTTATGATTTGGAAGGGCAGTTCTTCCACACACTGACCATATCAGCAGACATGCTGGAACTTACCACCTTCTGCTCTACTTGGGACTATATTTGGCCCTGAGTGTGTTAGTCTTTGATCATGAATCTCTTATTTTGGTGCCAATTTTTACAGCATGTTTTGAAGTCTGGCTGGCTTTCTGGCCTTCAGAAGAGAGTAGGGAAAGGACATGAAAACAGATATCAACCTCACCAAGAAAAAAATAAGTGAAACTCCATGATCAGTTTTGAAGTTTATGAGTAATTAGGATACCCAGGCATCATGGTGGATAAAATTAAAATTACAATAGCAAACATTTGTTGAGAACCAAGAAAAGTCAGTCTTTATAAGAAGCTGTCACTGGATCATTTTCACACTGTAAATATATAATTTATATGAATCTGGTGAGACATATAAACAGGTTAAAAAATGGTCTAGGACTTTAGTAAATTACATAGAAATTAAAAATCCATTTTAACTGAGACATGTAAGTGGACTTTTAAGTAACTGAAGTTAAGTTACTGTCTTTCATACAATTTATGAATTATGGTTTTGTTTGGTCTGGAGATAGAATCTTTAAAAGAGAGATCATAGGTCAAGTAGAGAAATGAAACAGGAGCTATAAAACATTAGTCATAAGAAGAATTGGCCATCTCTCTTTCTTTAATTTTTTGTGTCTGCCTTTTCGTACTATATATCTCAGTCTTCACTGGTGTCCAGATTGAAGAGCTGGAAGGTACTATTTACTGTTAGAGTGTTTCTGTGTTGCATGGGCCAATGCTACTGACGAAAGGATTTATTTACTAACAAGAAGATCAGAAGACTGACACACAGAAAACAAAAAATACATTTTACTTGAAAAATTGATTTTGTCTTAGTCCCTGAAACAACCTAGGGCTGATTGTGTCTGGATTTATGTTCTAAAAGTCTGGAGACCCTAATTCCTCAGATAGTGTCACCTGATTCTAGCTTCATTGTCCTAAATAGATGGCACTTTTAACAGCCTCAGAGATAAGATTTCATAGTGTTTTTCATTTATATAATTACCTATTTTGCAGTTACTGGATTGTAATCTTTCTACACAGTTTACAAGTGAGGTCTTGGGCACCAAGTTGCACTGTTTAAATAAGCTTAGTTTTTCCAAGTTTAGTTAATTAAGGGACCCCTGCCCACATGTTCACTAGTTTCTATTTAGTAAAGCACACTCAAGACCCCTTGAGAGCTGGTTCATAAACTTGATTGCATAAAATGGTGGAAATACTGCTGTAGAAAGATTTTTATACATTTACATATGCCATGTTTATGTGAGAGATGTTTCAGCTGTGTTGTTTGAGCACTGTTTTGGATGGGGTTTTTTTGCACTTAGAAGTTTGTAGAATGACAAAAGGGAGCAGGTGCTCATATAATATAGTCTAACCTGATCTTATTCTCCACTGTTCTGCTCTAGAGATTATGGTCTTCTGAAGAGTAAGATCTAAAATAAATTAGTCTTTTGTACTTTTTAAATCAGAGAATCACAGAATGGCAGGGGTTGGAAGGGACCTCTGGAGATCATCTTGTCCAACCCCCTGCTTGAGCAGGCACACCTAGAGCAGGGGGCACAGGACCACGTCCAGGCAGGTTTTGAATGTCTCCAGGGAAGGAGACTCCACAGCCTCCCTGGGCAGCCTGTGCCACTGCTCTGGCAGCCTCACAGGGTGACAGGAAAAGTTTTTTCTCATATTGAGGTGGAACTTCCTGTGTTCCAACTTGTGCCCATTGCCCCGTGTCCCGTCATTGGGCAACACTGAAAAGAGTCTGGTCCCATCCTCTTGACATCCACCCTTCAGAAATTTATAAGTATTGATAAGATCCCCCCTCAGTCTTCTCTTCTCCAGGCTAAACAAACCCAGGTCTCTCACCCTTTCCTCATAAGGTAGATGATCCAGCCCCCTGATCATCTTAGTAGCTCTCTGCTGGACTTGCTCAAGGAGTTCCATGTCCTTCTTAAACTGGGAGGCCCAAAACTGGACACAGTACTCCAAATGCAACCTGATTATTTCTTTAAGTGTTCTACTGTTAGATCACTTTTTATTATAACATTATTATTGTTTTTGTTATTATTATCATCATCATCACTGATAATTTTTCATTCAGTTTTGCAGTATCCTCTAGGAGTCCCCACTCAGGATCTGAAACCCAATTTATGAGTCCTGTACAAACACAAAATGAAAACACAGGTTGTCTCCCAGAGAATTCTTAAGGAGGAGAATGAGGCAAACCAGGGGAATGTATAGACATCAGAGACATTTTACATAACAGTAACTTTATTAAGACTAATTCAGGACTGCAAGATATTAGATACGCTTTCTTTCCCTCTCTTGCGTTATTGCCTTTTGCTGGCAGTCTTTGCTTCCAGTTTATAGTTCACTGCCCTGGGCTATATCCCCTCAGCAGTTTATAGTAAAAAAAAAATCCAATGTGCAGAATATTTCTGCATAAGTCTTTCAGGTTATCTGCATAACTGCCTGATTTTCTAAGACAGAGCTTACCTAAGTCTTACCTACTGAAAAGTGCATATATTGGGTGAGGTCTGCCAACAAGTTTCTCCAGTGTGGCTTGTAGTCCAATTAGTAAGGACACAAGAAAAACAGTGACATCTAGAGTAGGTTCTATTTCCTGTGGTAATTGTTCATTAAAAAAAACCAAACCAAACAGCACTGCTATGTGAGCAACACTCTAAATGAAGACCCTTAATCCCTTTTTTTTTATTATTATTTGATTTGAATTCCTGCTGCTTTCTGTGGAGTTAACAGGAAAGGGATATTATTTATTCACATTAAGTAAGGTAATAATGGCTTTGTGAATGTAATTTAATGCAGTATGAAAAAAAATAATCAGCAATTTAGTTAGTAATGTCCATACCCGCCCATCCCCAACAGATAGTGAATTTACCAACCAATGGGTTCAAAATACTTTTTATAGATGCCCTTTCAGCCTGTCTCCCTTCTTATTTCTTTCTTTTTTGCTCATTTACCTTGCTGACATTTCTCTTAGTTTCATTGCCCTTGACAACATTTTCAGTATGTGCTGCTTGAGGATCCTACTATTCAGGTTCATTTCCACAATCACAATCAACCTAATCTCTCTCTCTCTCTTTTTTTCCCTGAAGGGCTCCTTCCACTCAGTTCCTGGACTCTGTTCTGTAGTCTGGGTTTAAAAATGGAGAAAGTGCCTAGCTAATGTTTAAGTAGTAATTCAGCAGTACTTAACCCACTGAAGTGTACACATATTACCACTGCATCTATAATATCTTCCCCATGATTACCCAAGAGAAATTCAAGTCTCCTCACTGAAGTTCCAAGCAGACATATTACTAAGTTGAAAGCAAAGCAAGCAAGCAAGAGCCTCTCAGAAAATAATGAATACTACGTTAGGATAATGTCGCCTTTGACACTTACCTGCCCATCAGACAGACTTAACTTCACGACATCACAGCTGCTCATTAGGATACATATAACTTCAGGGCAGTGATTCCCTTCCCTCACCTCATATGCTGCTGTAGTGTTGTCTTCTGTCAGCTATGCCTGGTGTGAACAGATTATGGGTAATCAAGTTTGCCCAGCGCAGAGCTGGGAATTCAGTGTTTCCCTGCTCTACAGTAGCTGGTTCTGCCATTAGATTTCATCGGTCTCTGCTTTCCAGTATAGAGAATTTCTGGAAACAACATAATGTTAGATCAGTGGAAAATTTGCTGATTTTAATATTTGCTGGGTTACTGCAGGTGATTTAGAGGGTTCACCATGTGTTATTATGAAGCAACAATGTGGCTGGTCTCCACACCAAGAAAAAGCATATGTTGTCTCTTCCAGACATTCACCTTTAGATCACAGGACTGAAAACAGAGTGGACTAATCAGCAATTAAGAGATTGCTAAGGGAAACAGATACCCAGAAAAGTATACATATATATGCACTATCTGCTATACAGTAAAAACAAGAAACATAAGAATAAGTATTCAGAATTGTTTAAAAAATATCATGCTTGTCTTTCCAATTTCTTCTTTACAAGCTTTGCAGAGAGGAAAAGAAGATGAAAACCAAGAAATACAGGATACAATAAAGAATCTAGATTGTAATACATTTGGTCAGGCAAGCAACCAACCAGTGTCATATCTGTTGGCAGAAAACAGAGATTTACTTTTTCACAGTATTAAGAGACAAATTTAAGTCACCTCCAAAACTTCCGGTCACCTACTGCACTCAGTCATCTGGAGCACACAAGCTAGTTTACCTACAATCACTGTTGTTATCATAATTTGTTTCAGTTCATTGCCATGATGTAAAACTGAATAAGATCCATGGTATTCATAAAAGTTACTAATAAAAATTAGTGGGATCCAGTGTACTTATCTTAAGCGAAATTATGATTAGGCATCAGACTCTTAGGAAACATGGGAAATAGTCCAATCTTTCTAAAGTAAGCATTATAGACTGTCAGTAGAGCCAAAAATGAAGCTCTGAGTAGCTCAGAGAGATTCAGTATGCTTAAGTTAGAAATTTGCTTCTCTCTCCTGAGATGGGTTGAACTAATTTTGGATCTTCTCTTCCCCCTTTTCTATTCAATAATTTGCCCCCTTCTTCCTTCCACAGTATTACCATATCCCCACAGTATTGTGAAAGAGTGTAGGATCAACGGCTGAGAGCACCTTCAAAGCTTGGCATGAACCGAAGTTGAAAGTCACTGCAGATTTTGCTCTGGGCTTCAGGGATGGAGCTGGTGATAGCCAAAGGCACTCATAAAATCCGAAACCTAGTTTGAGAGCAAGGGGGTGGTTATCCCATGCCAAAACACTGGGCGGAAGTGAATGCATGATTCCAGATGTTTCTTCCTCTTATCCTTCTTGGGGGAGGTGGGGAGGGAGAGTGATGATGAACGAATAAAAAAAGTTAGGACAGATGAACCAGCTCTAGCAGCTTCTTTTTTTTTTCCTTCAGCCTTGAGAAGGAAAGCCAAGAGATGTTATTTCACCACCCCAGCTGTGAACAGCAGCCCTACTACAGGAGACAATGTGGAAAGGACTAGTCCAAGCTACTGTGTCTTTTTCCTCTACCAGTTCCCACTCCTCCACTGGTTTTCCTTCCTCCCTCAGTTTTCCTTCCCCACCTCCACCCCTGTAAGTGCTGCACTTGGTATCAGGGGCAGAATGGGTTAAATTCCATGGGACAAGAGGCAATGCTCAGTGATACACGCTAACCTTTCCAGCCTGTTTGTTAGCATTGGGAAACATAAGCCCACTTACTTCTCTTCCAAGTAAAAGCAACAAAAGGATATGGGGCCATTCTTTTTCAAAGGTTTCTAAGATCAGTTTCCTATTCTAGAAGTAGCTCCTACCCTACTCCTCACCTGAGACTTAAACACCCATATAAATTGACTGAAGCTTCTTGAAGGAGGAGACAGGAGGACACATTTTACAGTGAGATTCAGGCTGTCGCTTTTATGACAGGCTTCATGGGACAGGAGGCAAAGTAGGAAGAAGCCTGAATCTCACTGGAGAGCTGGAATTTCAAATTGTACGACCCAGAATGAGAAAACTTCAGATACTAGATAAACAACCTAAACTGTCCTGGAAGGAGGAAGTAGCTGACTGAAGGTTGCTAGATGCACTATGAAATGGATTTCCTACCTCTCAGCATCAAATTCCATGCCCTGTTTCAAAAGAATTTTGTGATTTCTTTTTCCTGTATTTCTTATATGCTTGATGTTTAATTGCTGTTTGAGAATGAAATGCAGGAAATCCCTTTCCTCCCTAACTCCTCTCCTTGCAGTTTACACTGGCAACGTACACTGGGAACTGGCTATAAGTAGGCTGTGATAAGGAAAGGTTGGAAATTAGAGTGGGAATTAAAGGCATAAAATTGGCAAAAATTTCTTCTAAAACATCTACTTTGGTTGCAGCAGCAGTCAAAAAACTCTGAGAAAGGTGGCATACAGTATCACTGATTTTATATCTTAAAATATGAAAATCCTGCAGCAGTCCCAGCCACATATTCTACATACATACTGCATACTCCACTCTTTATCTCATGACTCATTACTGGAGTATGCAGACCATGTAATTTGAACAGCACTGCCAGGTAGCACCTACCTAGAGGCTGACGTTTAGTACCACTTCCTGAGGTATGGAAACATTTGCTTCAAAACTAGTTAGGGTGAAAAGGGAATATAAAACAACTCTTTCACTTGACTGCTTGCTTATATTACTAGATTATTATACACACATACAAAACAAGTAGTGTCTTTCCCCAGCATGACTAACTTTTCAAGCTTCTGTGAAGATTTGGAAGTACTTTATGAGGATCTATGTCTGGATTATAGTGCATTTCTAGCCTGGAAATAATTTCCTGAATCAAAACAGGTGATACTTGATATCAAAGGAGCATTCAGACTTACTGTATCTTGGCATTTATCCTTCCAGGCAATGACAAAAAGCAGGTGTATTGGACCATTACCTAGGGTTCAAATTAATTATCTGGCATGCCTTGCTATATACCTGCATGTTATATACCAAATATTGCTTAAGATTCAAGATATTTGAGATTTTTCTGTATCTATGAATCAGAAAGTAATTCTTCCTCCTGATTAAGGTTTTCTTCTCCATTATTAAACTAGATTTTTCATTAATGTTTCCATAAGTGTACATGTACGTGTAATAGACTTAGAAGTGAATTAGTCCTTATCCAAGTTATGTCACAGTAGAGGTTATGAAAAAAATGAGAAGCAATGCAGAGAGCCTAAGTACTTGGGTCTCTACTTAATTTTGCCAGAATACACTTACAGAGGCAACCTGAGATGCTTTATTAATCAATGAAAGCACACACTACAGAAAGAAAATGACAGTGCTGTATGCAGTAATGTTTGGCTTTTGGTATGGTGGTTTTGTAGCAATACTAGTTTAACTACATTAGTAACATCACTGTCTCTGATTATTTTCTTATTGTATTATTTTTTATCCTCCTTAATAATTTACAAAACAAACAAGGAAGAAGGTTCGCAATAGAAACCTTTGCTGCTAAAGATAAGGAAGCCATTTAAATGCATATGGGAGATATTAGATGATGAGCTTCTGATTTAATATGATATATCCCCTTCAGTACCACTACTAGTCTCTGATGGATATGATCAAAAGCATAGAAGAAGTTGTGTGAGAGGCTGTATGGTGAGGGGATTGTACTCATCAAGATGATGTTGGATGCCTTCAGCAAAGTACTGATTCAAAGCCCCAATCTCGGTTAAGGCCTCCTACAGGACAAAACACCTTTAACAGTAGCTGGTTCCCTGAAGTCTAAAGAAGTGTCATTCACATTAATTATGGTGTTTGCAGCTTGATATATCAATCTATGTTACCACCCATTTCTCAGGCAAGACTTACTGAGCAAGACTTTTCTAGTGAAGAAATCTCATTGCTTTTCTTCATTTCAGGGTTTGCAATCTCCTGCTTTTCATAATGCTGAAATAATTGCTCCCACCAGGATATTGCCCAGCTGTGCTCAGTTTATAATTTGTAATATTTTCCTTTCTGTAAGTCAACTAGTGGTATATTTTTACGGCATTCTCCCAAGTGGATAATGATCCAAACCAATGTATTTATTTAGAGGATTGGATAAACTAGATCAGAATTGAGCTGCAAAATGTACAGAAAATGCATTCTGGTTTCCTAGCTTTTTTAAAAATACACTTCTGTTAGTCATAATGCTTACAGTCTTTCAGATTTTCTGTCCCATTGTTCATTAGCCAGGGAGGAAAAATTGTTACTTTCCAGCATGTGCTAAGAATTTTAAATATGGAAAGGTCAAGATGCTGCCTTCCATTGTCTCTAGGTCATGGAGACAGAAAGGTGAAGCTGAAGCAGTTTTAGAGTTTATAACAAAATGTGACTGTGGTATACACGTCATGAAAAGAGCACAGGAAAGACTGAGGCTTTTCTGGTCTGAGCTCCTAACTGTATTTTTCTTTTTAATTTACTCAGTCCCAGTAATGGATGTGCCTTCACTTAAAGGAGCTTGAGAGAACGACAGCACAGCTATTCAATAACAAAGAATTCATAAATTTGACTCTATGCATACAATGGATTGAGGCTAGAGATGTCAAATATATTAAAAAACCATTCATACAAGGCATGACTGTTGTCACTAAGAAAGTAGTTGCAACTCTTAACCTCAAAATTTAGTAATTTGGAGAGATGAGTAAGTCACTGATTACTGTGGTGCCGTTGGCTAACTAGGAGACTGTCCTGTGAAGGGCTTATATTTGCCAAGGTGGTACTCTATAGCAAAGAGATGGCAATGTCAGTTCTCTACCAATGGACTTTCATTTACCAGAGAGTTCAATCCCCCCTGCAAGATGAGACATGTACATTTAAATCTTAGAAAGCTTTTTACTCATTGCATCTTAGAGCCAGGAAATATCATAATGCCTCCAGAGATCCAGGCTGTCTTGGCTCCCCAATTGACATTTACCAGTAAAGCAGTCTTTTAGCTTGACTCGGATCCTTCTTCTAGACTAGCACGCTAAGTCAAACAGACACAAAAATTATAAATCACAATCTCACAGGTGGTATTAGCAGGTATTATGCTTCTTGCCATTTCAATATGCCAAGGATGAGAGCTTCCTCAGCTCCGGCAATGCTAAGAAACACTTGTAAGAGAGCACATGAAAAGGCACAGTATCTTAAAATTGGACCAAGCTGCACCAGAAAAAACTTCATATTTAATCTAGAAAAATAATACCTTCATCAATGATGACGAAGAGCTCTCTCATGAGCTGAAAGATAGAGTCCAGATTTCTCTTTCAAAACCAGATAAAGGCTAAAAAACCATTGCCTTACAAATGTCAGAAAGTGTTGGGAAAGGGGGTAGTTGTTTTTTAAGTAAAAACTGGGGTACTTCCAATATCACATATGGATCGTTTAAAGAAAACTCAGATTTCAAAACCCTACTAATATCATACAGACCTATCTAATGAATATTCAATGACTACAGTAATAATTGGGATAAAGCAACTAGTACAGCCATGCCACATCTCTACATCTTCCCTGTTCTATCTAGTTAATAACAGTAGTTGGTATTCAGTAGTATTTGGTTAATCCTGCTTGGTGACTGGTCGCTGTAGATCTGGGAGAAATAGCAATAAAAATCCACTTGTGGCCTTACAGGGCAGATAGTTGTTTGCTGCTTCCACTTTCACTGAAGGTTTATTAAGGTACCTAAACCCTGCATGTAGAGAAAATCTGACGTTTAGAATGAATGAGGAAAGTTGTGTCTGAATTAAACACTTGTGGTGGAGTTTAAGTATATTACAACTTCTACTAAAGCAATGAGTTCATTGTCACTGATAACAAGTAAGAATAGCTTTTATTCAAAGACTTTTGTGAGGGCTTGTGCTCTCTCTTCTCAGGTATATACATTATTTAATAAGAAATTGAGATAGATTTAATATTGTCAAACCCATACAAGGATTCTAGGGACATTCATAACCTAACAATTATTTTGTAGCTGGGTCTCATTTGTCACTTTTAGTTGTGCAAGCCTGAGCCCTAACCATCCATGGTAGATAATGCTTCCATGCAGCAAAATTCATTAACATTTCTATATTTGCTAAATAAATAGACCGTTTTTTCTTCTTCAAACCCTTTTATGGGTTTATATTTATCATCTGTCCTCTGCATATGCTGAATTTTGACAGACCACAAAAATCCCCAAGGGGGATTTCATCCATCTTATTAGCTTTGCATTTTGTGAAATTTTCTATGCAGCGGACCTCAGATGACAGCTTGAGAAATAAACTAGTTAGAAGTAGAGATTTACAGTTTGGTAGCAGTAAGGTAAAGATGGTGAGAGCTTTACTTATCTTAATAACACACTGGTTGTGATAGACTTCTGGGAACAGATAGACCACCTAACAGATTTTGGAAGTGATTGAAAGACCCCATCCTGTTAGTTTGGATGATGAGGTTATTCAGCATGGCACCCATAGGAGGCCGACCAGGCAAATCACCTCACTAGCAGAGCAGCTGCGTGTTGTGCCTTTATTTGCAACGTCCATGGCGCTGTGATTGACAACCAGGCATAGTATCGACTGTTGTCCCTGGGAGAATACTAGCACCAGTTACCCTCTGTCAGTTGAATTCATTGACCAGAGGTGGCTCCACAAAGCTCACTGAGGGAGAGTGTCCAGTTTATATCCATTTACAGATGTATGAAGAAATCTAGTTAACATACTTCACTAAAATTCATGTATTGATTACAATATTTAACATAGATACCTACAAAATTAGTATAGAAACAATGTTTTATACTGACCATAACAGAATATCAAAATTCTGAATTAAATAAATAATTTATTGCACCCTGTAAACAAAAATCACTCATTAAACAAGAAACACTCCACCTTTCCTTGTTCTAACTTTTCAGGTCTTAAAATTCATTAATTTATAATGGGGCACTCCAGATGTTCTGCTACATTATGCTTGCTGGGACCATTTGTATCTCCTTAATATAGGTGCAATTTTTGTGTATATCAGATGTGTTGTACTTTTGTCATCTGGCAGTATGTTTAGCTCTCTTGGCACACACACTATCTTGGATAAAAATGTATTCTTATGGCCAAAAGCATGGAAATGAGACTTTAAAGCATAAACAAAATATTCTAATATTAACCTTGTTGATGCTGGTACTTATAGTTTTGACTCATACACCTATTACACAATTAAGGACTACTCTTTTATAGCAAGATTTAGAATGATGTACAGTAGTGCCTTTGGGTAAGACAAACTCCTGAAAGTTGGTGAAATATATGTGTCACCCAAATCAATTCATCATTACCAAAAGAGACTGGGGAGAAAAAAGAAAACCACTCAATCTGTAGAAACTCAGAATGTGTGAACACAGCCTTTAAGGGACTCCTAGGAATAATATGATTGTTTATTAAATGTATAGAGTACTGTGCTTTGCCCCTGCCTTCCTTTAGTGGATATCTGCTTGTGGTACATCTTCACCTGTTACCCACCAAGGCAGCAGATTCCTTTCCTTTTCCAGTTAGGTTTGGACACAACACCAAAAAAACCCCTGGAATTTCTCCCATAGAATTTGGAATTCGTCTGAGTCCTAACACAGTAAATCTGAACTTACTTTCTTCCTAAGCGAATCAGTCCTTCTTCTAGCAATTCTTCTGGTCACCAAGCCCTTAACTATAGCTTAAAACCCTCACCTCCTCTTCTCTCTTCTATATAACCTCAATCTGTTCTTGTTATTAAGAAATCCTGTAAAACTTGCCTCAGTTTCTCAAAAAAATATCAATTACTCCATTAGCATTAACAAAACTTGTCATATCTTAGCAGCTGGATCTACATCTTTTTTGATCTGAGAGCAGGAATTTCATTCAGTTTGCTTGGGAAATACCTAGAAGTTGTGTAAATTATTTGACATTCGACTGTTGTGAAGAACAGACACTAGCTTCCCTTTCTTGTGTAAATCATACCCCAGTTAGACAATGGTTTTGGATTCTTAACAGGTTCCATATAGTTTAGGCAATTTCCTCACCCAAGAATAAAAACAGAGGCCTGACATTAGCATTTGACCACATAAAACACATCGCCCTTCTGTGATGTGATTTTTTAAAAAGATTCACACATTGAGTCATCCCTTTGTCAGAAATCAATGCTTGTAACGAAGGAGTATTCTGGCTGACTAGGAAATACAATTGTGCAAATTTCTCTTTTGTCATGGAAACAGAAATACTGTCTATGCTGCCTAGGTCTAGAAGGTGTAAAGACATTTGAATCCACTTAAGGTCTACTCACTGCTATATTGATGCAATTGCCTACCTTCAGGTAGATGTGGAAATGGATTATAAACAGTTGACAGGTATAAATATGCCAACCTAAATTACGATTACCAGCATCCACATGCATGCCTCCAATGTTATCATTTGAGGATTTTATAAACAAAAACTGTAGATACAAGTGGTTAATTTTTAAGTACTTTGCCCAATCACTGCTTTTTCTTTTTCTTTAGTTTTTTTTTGGGGGGTTATTTTTTTGGAGGGAGGCTTATGGCAGGAGCCATATTACATAGGGTTATGCTTGAGCTGATATCTCCAAAGTGCCAAGTTTTCTAATATTATTCATAGTATCATGATAATATTATTAAAAGTTAATTAGTACTATATTGTGGTTTAACCCAGCAGGCAGCTAAACACCACACAGCCGTTTGCTCACTCCCCTCCTCCAGTGGGGTGGGGGAGAGAATCGGCGGGAAAAAAGTAAAATTCATGGGTTGAGATAAAGACTGTTTAATAGGACAGAAAAGGAAGGGAAATTAGTAATAATAATGATAAAAGAATATACAAAATAGGTGATGCCCAGTGCAATTGCTCACCACCTGCCAACCGATGCCCAGTTCCCAAGCAGCAGTTGCCACCCCCCAGCCAGCTCCCCCCAGTTTATATGCTGAGCATGACATCATATGGTGTGGAATATCCCTTTGGCCAGTTGGGGTCAGCTGCCCTGGCTGTGTCCCCTCCCAGCTTCTCGCTGGCAGGGCACGAGAAGCTGAAAAGTCCTTGACTAGTGTAAGCACTGCTTAGCACCAACTAAAACATCAGTGTGTTATCAACATTATTCTCATACTGAATCCGGAAGACAGCTCTATACCAGCTGCTAGGAAGAAACCTAACTGTATCCCAGCCAAAACCAGGACACACTGTTAAAAAGTTAATTGAATATACATGTATTTTTATATATGTATGGCATGTTTCAGAAGATTGGTTTTAATCATAAATGACTGAAGGGTGGGGTTTTTTTTGTCTTTTCATGTAGTTTTCCATTTCTAAGAATGCATCCTTCCAAGACAATTAATTCTGAGAAGTTAGGCTAGCTTAGCTAGTATTTTTCTTGCACCAGTTATAGTGCTTCCTGCAGCAGGCTTCCCCATGAGCTGGATCCAAAAAAACCACAAAAGATTCTGATGCTCAGATCCAGCCAAAACCGCGTAAAGTAAATTTCATTCATAAACCTTTATGGAATGGCTCTGTTAACATAGGCAACCCATCTCCACTGCAGCAGTCAATAATAAAGCACTCCTCCTGAGCTCCTGCTCTGATTAAATTGCATTTTAACAAATCTTAAACTGGAACGAGCTCTTATTATGAAGTGAGTAAAGGGCACTATTATTTTTCTTTACATTGGTAACAGGCATATATTCTTACATTGTCAGCTGTTACTCCTGACAATGACAACAGATGAAAAAAACAGACATTTGCAAGATATGGCAAAACTACAGCACACCATAAATGTTAATAGCTTTATTCATTTCAGATCCGGAATGTGACAAAATGACTCATGCTGGAGAACAGACTTCCTGGATCACAATGTGAGGTAGGAAATGAAATTAGAGATGGTTAACAGAAAGCATTTCAGCTCAGCATCCCACACCCACTCTGGAAACGTCCAAAATGTGTCCCTCTCCAGAGGTTTGAAAGAACCTGTATAATTTTTTCATATGTCTCTCATCTTCTCAACTCCTCATTTTCACCTGGTGATGAAGGTCTGAATTCCCCCTTCTGTTTCTCGAGACTGTGGTTTTAGACTGAATGGAAACAAGCACAACAGAAATCTGCCCTAAAGGTTTGTTCTTGAGGAATTTCCTTCCCACATTTCAATCCAATAAGATCCTAGCTTGGGAAATGCTGCTCTGAACAGAAGCGATATGAATGCTAAACAGACACAAAGTAAGTGTGTTTTGGCATGAAAATAGATTGATCATCTCTGCTTGAATCTGTTAATGTTATCTTATCATCTAATGGACTAAATTATACCCTTATTTTATGTCATTATATATTTCTATTTGTACTGATAATACGAGATGAAATAGAACTATACATTTTTATAAAAGATTTTTTTAAAATTAACATTTTTTTACTGTTGTCATCATAGGACTCTTTTAACACTGTTTTTTTTTTTCATTCCAATTTAGCATTTAAGGACGTTTTGCAAAATAAAACTTCTCCATGGAATGAAAAATGTGAGTTTTCCTCTTTCTTACTGGTAACTTAAACTATGTTTTTTGAATGTGAAAGATGCTTCACTGAAGTCTGTTCACATGACAAAGTTTAGCTTTCATGTTTCTTTTAATCACTGTCATTATTTAAGTATCTTATAATGTGTTAATGTCCAAAACCAGATAGCATGGTCTTGGTTAAACTTTTCACTTTTAAAGGGTCATTCTCTCATCACACATGAAGCATGGAAAATTCCTTTGAAGTATTTTCAGGAGAAGGTTTGGCCACAGAGTTAATTATAGGAAAATGCATTGTTATAGGAGGGATTTATAACTAATCTCAAAAGACTGAATCATTACTTTATTCATAGGGTATGTTTCTCAATAAAAGCATGAAAAGAAAATTTTCAAAGGCAAACAACTGTATCTTTCTCATAAGACACAGACAACTACAAAGGATATAGCAGATGAGAACAGGTACCATACCAGACAGACAGGAAAATAACACAATATAAAGGTCAGTTTGGCACTAGAAACCATTAGTGGAGTTTTTCCTGAACAAGTACAGCAGACAATCAAAATGAGGTCCCTCCAAGGGGTAAAAAAGCAGCATCCAATGAATCAGACTGACCTATTATTGAGAGGTAGAAACAGCATCCATACTCTTAGCCAGTATACAAGTAGGAGGCGTGGCTGGATTTTTTCCAGAAAACTTTTATTGCTTACCCCAGTGCTTATGAGACTAAAAGGATGTAATAGAATGAGACAGAATTATAAAAAATTTTTATTTCCTTGGTTTTTATGAAATATATGTTTATATATCTAGTGCCCCTCAAAACTTTATGGAGGTATTTTTGGGTTACACTGATATATTGAAATGCCCACAAAATGACTGTTACTGTCTCTTGACCCAGGCCATGACACACTCCCCTCACAATAGGCTGTGATGTTACACTGGTGACTTTGTCGAAAAGAACTTCCACTACCTCTTGCTTGATTCTGCCTATGTTGAGTTAGAACAGGCTCAGAATGGCAGATCCTAATATGGACAAGCACATTACATCAACACAGTGCAAAAGTCATGTATGCTGTAGCAACTTTTCATGCCACTACCAGAAAGCAGTGAAGTCAAGGATTTTAAAGACCTTCTGATAAGCAGTGTGTCATAGATGAATGTATGTGCTCCTGTAAAAGGCACTGGGAAAGATTTTAAATTGTATGAATAAGCAGTCTCTTCTACCTGCTCAGAAAGGAAAAAGGAGATGTATTCTGTAACAACTAATCTCCGATGCATTTGAATAACATTCTTTTGAAGGATGTCAGCTTAATTGCTTAGGTAAAAGAAAGGTGTCTTGGATATATCAATATGAAGGCCCTTTAATATTAAATTTTGCCAACATGAGGAGCTGAAGGAAGTGATTTGGGCATAGAAACATACATGATATTATATATATAAAAGAAGAATGACACCACAGACTAGCATTTTTTCCAATGAATAAAACTTTGTTAACTTGGGTTAGAATATGACTCATACAGTGTCAAGGACAGATAAGAGAGCAGAAAGTATAAAAATAAAGACAAGGGTAAAGCAAAAGAATATATATATTTTCACGGTTCATCATATTTAATCATGCAGTTTTAAATCTTATTTTTATTGATTGAAACTGGATTTAAGACCATTACTTTTTTATTTTTTGAGTCTAATTTGGGATTGGCTCAGTGATAATCAGGCTTGGTGCAGTGGTATGCTGTATAATAGTGTGTCTGTGGTAAAAGCACAGCTCCACCATTAACAGTCGTATATCACTGTCTGCTGGAAGTATATATTAAGAGTGGGAATCACCTTACTTTAACTGTTTGAAATTTAGGTGCCTAGATTAGTCAATCATTCAGGCTCCTTCTGTAGTCAGTAGGCACTTTCAGAGGGTGATTCATCCGTACTAATATAGGGGTGGATGAATCATCCCCCGAAGATGCCTCTTTTCCCTCCTAAGAGCTATACTTTTCCTACCGAGAAACAAAAACTAACCATGTGGCCTCTGTTTCCAGTTCCAACTAATAAATGTAGCTGAAATTTCAAACATCAGTTACTGCAGGACACTGCTGCACACAGTCTGTAGACTGAAAAGTATTAATGTATCTGGCAAATAGCATCAAATCACAAAGGCTTTGGGGAGGATTCTCACCAGTTTGTTAAACAGTTGCAAACAGAAGAATATTTGTTGAGCCATATATGAAACT
This sequence comes from Phalacrocorax aristotelis, assembly GCF_949628215.1. Classification (NCBI taxonomy): domain Eukaryota; kingdom Metazoa; phylum Chordata; class Aves; order Suliformes; family Phalacrocoracidae; genus Phalacrocorax; species Phalacrocorax aristotelis. The sequence continues at coordinate 93,108,403 of NC_134276.1, read as the reverse complement.
ACGGTGCTATATAATTTTTAAAAATATCTGTCATTGATCGTTGCACGAAATAAAGCTGCAGCTTGTGCTTTCTTAGCTCTGTGACAGAGGTTTTAACTGGGGTTTGGAGGGGATAGTGGCTGCTTGCCAGTGCTGTATGCAATCATCCAGCTGTTCAGACAGTTAAAGACCTTAAGATATAATAGCAAAGGAGCTGGCAGACATTCAGTCTGCCTGCTAGAGACCAGTGAGCATCCTAGCAAGCTATTTAAGACTTTATTTAATATGGCAGTCATTAACAGTCACCGAAAAAAGGAAGAAGCACCGTGTAATTGATTAGAAATGCACAAGTTTATACAGATTAAGGTGCTCCACTATGCATGCCATTGCCTTCATCTAACAACATCTTTTACTTTCTAATTTGATTAAACTATTAAAAAGTCTGAAACTATAAATATCTATTTGATATTGATAGCACAGGGTGCTGTCAGCTGAATTTAATATTAAGAGGCAATTATTGCATAAACCAGCACTGGACTGTCAAGCTTCCAGATTGAACATCTTGGCTCTTCACACGTGGAACTTGGTGCTCTGGCTCCTGATGAATTGTTCTTCCATCAAAATGGTAACCTGAAGGATCAGTTTATTGGAAAAAGAAACCATTTAAGGGATGCGTTACGAAGACACAGTTATCTCTCTCTATATATCTATATATAGATATCCACATATATATACCTCTATATATATGTATACAGTTATGTCGAGGCTAGGGACAAAAACCCATCAAAACAATACCAAATCATAACTGTATTTGTTCCCACCTCTGCAGCTCACCTATAATGGAAAAAACTATACTCAACTTTAAGTAGAAGAAAAACTGCCTCAGAAATATGCTTATAGTGGAACAGGGTGGTTTTTTTTATTATCTATTGATCACATCTTGACCTCAGTTGCTCACTGACACTATCATTAATTTCAGTGGGCTACATCAGTGCAAAGAAAGGTTGAACTGTATCTTGTATTGTTCTGTGAATAATGGCATGTAACTATCACTCTAGAAAGATCTTATTTTACTTGGCTTTTTTTAATATACTGAAAGAGAAGTAATAGGTTTGCTTTTGTAAGGTCAGCAAGAAACAGTGACCATAGTTTCAGTAATCAAACACACATCAAGTCATATAAAAGAGCAAGTTTATGTTCATTTATACATTTTAGATTTATTGGGGAACTTTTTAATGTTTTGTATTAAGCTTATACCTAAGCCCTTACGAACAGTCATGAGTCTTCTGTACTATAAGAAAATGTGGAACAATTAATGACAAAGTATACCAAGATATTTAATCTCTGAGGGCTTTATCTTGTCATACCATCCACCACAACTACAACTTCTTTCAGAGCCCTAGTAATTTCAACTCTGGCTTACTTGAGAATTAGAGATCTATTGCAGGGAAAGTGATTACCATTTCAGGCCTTTTTTCTAGCAGCTAGCACATTGAACCCTGCATTCTGATGAGCTGTCTGTGTTTACATCCTACAGAAAAAGACAATCAGCTAAAATTATAAAAGAAAAATAAAAATGAAGATAGTTTAAAATATGATATAATTGAGTTAACATGCTGGTTAGTTAGATTAGCAGCTGTTTTTTGACTTACTGACAGAAAAGCTTTGAAAAATCTAATGCCTTCTCAGGTGGGAGCTTGCCCCAGGAAGTAATTTTGAGAGAAATTTTAGCAATTTGACAGCACCACCTCCACTTTAGCTGAGTTACTAATTGGTACTAATTGGAAACAGATTGGTACTAATTGGGAAACTACCACCTATGCCTCTTCGAGCAGCAACACAAATAATTCAGTACTATCCCAAGTCTGCAAGCACATCATTATGCTGGGGTCCCTGCTTCCTTGTGTTAACTCATTAGTAAGTAGGCTGCAAGGTCACACAATGGTAACATCATCCATCTTGTTTGCAAATAGTCAAACATCCTGTCAGAGCACAACAAATAACAAATAAATCATAATAACAGCCCCATATCAGCCCCAAGAGATACATATAAGAAAACTTTTGTGACTTTTCTCTTAGACATTTTTGCATCCCATGAAAATGGAGTTCCATGTGAGAGCAAGGTTGTGTGATTTGGTGGGGATCTCAGAGCATTAAATCTTTTTTTACTCCACTGCAAATTATTCTAATATTATCTGTAAAAAGTCATATGGTTAAGGCCTGATTTTTTTTTAATAGGTCCCATGTGGCCAAGGCCATTATAAAAATCTATGGGTTTAAATTACCTTAACAATATAGCTCCATAACAGCACCGATTAGAGAATAAATGCTGGGCTTGAGATGCCCTGGGGGGTCACTGGGGAAGGTCTCTGTTCCCCTGCCAAGATGCATTTAAGAGTGCCCCACACCTCATGTGGACTATGAGGTCATGTATGAATGCAGACGCTAGAGTCCAAGGTGGAAACAACTAGTTTAATGGGGGAAAGAAATCAACACGAACAAACAAATAAAACCCCCACTAGTTTCAGAAAACCCCAGAATTTCCTTTTCTTGTACAGTTTTGATCATGCTTTACACAGTGGAATGATCTAGACTGGTATCATTCACCAGAAACTTTAAGACAAAAGCTAAAATTAAGCCTTAAATACTGGTGCTCTTTTTATCAAGATAGCAATGGAAAGATGTGGATTTGTTGTATAAACATACCAGTAGACTCTTTCCTTTCCTTTGGTAAGAAGTGCAGCATGGTTCAGCTTTTGATGTGCAGATACTGACATGGTACAGCTGAAAAAAATAATGAATTTATGAATAAGAAATCCTGGCTTCTTTAGATTCTTTGATCAAATAATAAATCTTCATTTCAGCAATCAGCTCATTAATTGCGTTACCCAAAATATGCTAAGTGACATTGTTTGTTTATAATTTAAAGATATCAAATGTGATGACCTGAGGAAGAATTTACTGATGTATAAAAACAGAGAAATGCACTGCAATGATACTCATTTTCAGCGTTCTGCAGTACAGGGCAAAGTAGAATCTGTCCTGAAACCAGCGTTATATTAATACACTAAGATTTCAGAATGATATTCATAACAGTCACATCATGCTCTTGTTAGGATTTGTTAGGATCCTAAGACATGAAAAAGACACGGGTGGCCAAACTCTTCAGAGTAGAAGAGAGGGACCCCAAGAGGGGTCATTTTTTATCTGGGAGAAAAGCTGATAACAGACCATTACCAGAAATTTTTGTTTATGTTAAATTATAATCTCAATTCATAAGGGGAGGACAGAACTCCAGTTGTATTTGGGAGAAAGATTGAACAGACCCAACTGCAGAAAGTGCAGCAAAATTTATTCTGGACTGAGAAGCAGAAACTTGTATTACAGGTAGTGCCTTCAATAGAGCAGGGGCTTGCTAGTGATGGCAATCTATGTAGGAGCTTTTTCCTTTCTGCTTGGTCTCGTCTGGGAGCCTGACTCCACCTCTGCAGAAACAGCAGGGAGTGGAATTTAGTCCATCACTATCTCCTACAATAACTCCACTCTGACAAGTCCTAAGCACAGGCTGGTGCTCTGTGGCTGTTTCACCTGGACTTGGTTTCTTTGCAAGTTTCACCTGTCACTTCCAGGTACCAGTGTGAGAGCAGACATAGCCCAGGAGTGGGAAGAATCAAGTAAGCGTTGCGCAACGTGTGTGATTTCATAGATGCAAGTCTAGAAATACAGAGTTAGTTTGTTTCCTTTCTTCTCTCCAACAAACTTTTGTTTACCATACTCTTTTGTTCATGAAGACAAAGAGGGTTGTTTGGCCAAATCCTGGTTTTACTGTAAAAAACCTTACCTCTTATCTATTTATTTTTCCTTGTTATTCTCAGGCACTGGAATAGTTACATTGTGCATCCTACAGCATCACTGTAAGACAGTCCTTTCAGTTTTATGGGACTAAGAAAGATTTCCTATTTACTAACATGTAGAACCTAAGTTCTTCAGATAAAGCAGGACTGAGATGGACCCTCCTGTTTTTATCTGCAGAAGTCTTGCTCATTCAAAGCAAATGTCTTTTCTGAGCAGAAACTGACAATCAGGACCAATTGTCTTGTCAATTGTCAGTGACAAATGATTTTTGGAAGCTATGATTCATTCTACCCCAAACCAGTCAGGATTTTTCCAAGCTGTGCAATCGGTAGGATAAACCCAGCTGTGCCAAATCATACCCATCTGTTTGAAAAAGTGTAAAACAACTACTCTGGACACAACATACCAGAAGCATTAAGCCAATAAATGAATAGATAGATAGATAGATAGATAGATAGATAGATAGATAGATAGATAGATAGATAGATAGATAGATGGATAGATCTGAGCCCCCTTTCTCCCATTGAAAGAAAAAAATATTATGGACCACACCCATGGCTGTCAGCTCTATAAAGCAGCACAGAAGAGCATCAGTATATATTTACTTTCTTTCTACTTTATATACTGGATACAACCGGGTTGTTTAACACTTTTGTTAATACATTATATAGAACGTAAACTATAGTAGAGCATTGTCTATGACTCCAAAGGAAAAATCTTACAGAGCTACGCTGGAAGTACAACACAGGAAGAATTTATACACCAAGGTCCATGACAGCAATCTGCAAAAACTGCTTGGGTAGCAGAGGGCTAAGACCTCTTCAGTTTTCAGCTGTAAAATTTATTAAGTGCCTGAAGTTCTGCTCTGAGCACTTCTAGAGAGGTTAGCTGTGCAAAATGTCCTAGAAACTCTCCCTTGCCTAAGCCCACACAGACTAAGAAACTCAGCATCCCTGAAAATTGCTTGCATCCTGCTGCCTATGCCACAATCTATGCAGGATGTTCACAGCGACGCAGACATTGTTCAGAGCAGCACTGTGTAACTGTGGTGGTTTAGCAAGACTCACAGGGGCTCCTTTGCAGCTGACAAAAGAAACACAATTCATACTTTTACTTCCCTGCTTTTGAAGTAAATAATAATCCTTAATCTCAACTGCCAAATTATTATCTTGCACTCATGTAACTTCTTCAGGTGCTCATATGCAGTCTTTGTTAAATGATACTGGAAGTAAAATACTTCTCTTTCATGTAAACAATAAATATATCTTTCCAAACTACATACTTCAATTTAATTTTGTTATTAATACTATGCACTCGTTATCCTTCTAAATGAGCGAAGTGTCCATATAAAGAGAATGGTATGACGATAACCCAGTGCTGCAGGCTGTTAATTTTCAGTTCCAGACTAACAGCTCTATTATCAATTAGATTAGCCAACCTGCTCGTGTGAGTTGCACCTGTCTAGGTGGTCCCCTTGAACACTACTTTTCTGCATGGCAGTGGACAATCTCATACCTGCCCTGTTGAAAGTCTGATTAATAAGAACACCCACTATAATAACTTTTAAGATAATGGACAGACTGTCCTGGCTCTCAGCCCTGTCCTTATGTGATCAATCAGGCATGAATGGCAAAAAAGTTATTTGTAGATGAAAATAAATGAACATATTGTAGCAGGTAATTAAAGAGGATACTTTGATATTCTTCTAATTCTGTTTATCCTCTCCTGTTTCCCTTGCTTGCCAGCTATAGAATTATTGGACCATATTTACACAAGACAAGGAAGCATTAATTTATGATGGGGTGTGTGTTCATCAGTTAGTATACAAACATGAAGAGTGCCAGGGCACAAGGCATAGCCATCAGGAATTTATAACAAAAGATGTTCTGTAACTGCCCTCCTCTGTGTGTTCACTTTCGCTGTTATCTGAGAAGTTATTTCAGGAGTCACGATACACATTTAAACCTCTTTATACGCACAGACCAATTTTGGTATATAAATATCTGTGAAACAATAGAATTGCCCATATCTTGGATTTTTTTCAGATATCCTTTTTAATGTGGGGCAACCCCAAGTAAATAATGAATTATTTTAGTTACTGTGAAAGGACCTTTTAAAATAGGCTCAGATATGGGGCCAGTATAGCCTAGTGATCAGGACATTAAGGCAGGGAGTCAGGACACAGATCCTATCTCCAGTGCAGCGGTGTGCATCAACTTGGGCTCAAGACACGCTAAACAGTTATGGGACTTTTTTATCAAAGCTGGCTTGTGCTAAGCCACTGCAGAGGAGTCAATGTATTTGTGCAATGGGTCCTGCTGTCCATCCTTTATTAAATCTAGTCCTTCATCTCTCAATGCTTTTTCTTTTTTTTCCCTTCTGTATAATAGGGATTGTACTTATTTCTTTTGAGCAGTATCTTGAGTTCTGCTGGTGAAAGAAGCTGTGTAAAAGCTGAGTGAAGTAAAATCAGTTCTTTGCATTTTTGTTCTCTGAAGAGAACATGATAGAAACTTTAAGGGAAACATTTTGGAGCATCTGCCTCATAGGATCAAAGCAGGAAAAGCTAACATCATAGTAATGAGTTGTTGGAGTTCTAAAGGGTCTTGAATATTTGAAAATAGCATGTTACTGACAGTGGTTTCTCACTCTTCTTTTAAAATGGCCTGGGAACCAAAGGAAAAGGCAAAAAACCCACCCTACATTAAATTTTAGAAAAGGTTCCCATGGTGATCTGGGGACTACTGATCAGACAAATTAGTGGAATATATAATGTAGAAGACAGTAAGTACATGGATAAATATGGTATCACTGAGAAAAATCAATGTGAATTTTGTAGAGAGAAGTTTGGTCTTGCTCATCCTTTAAAGAATCAATAATCAGTTGCTATTGTATACTTGTGTTTCAAAAAGCTTTCAACAGCCCATCAAAGAAATCCAATCATTGTTTCTTTATAAGACTCTCTCATGAGCAAATAAATACTCAAAAATAGGAAAGAAAGAGCAGAAATAAATAGTTTTGTCAATACAAGGAAATAATTCTTGGAGTCTCATAAAGATTCACACTAGGCCCTGTATTGTTACATACATACATAAATGATCTGAATTTCTCCAGATAACAGCAGAGTGGCAAAGTTGGTTGACAGTACTGAGGGCCCACAGGCTGCAAAAGTTAATACAACTGTCAATAAACCTCAGTACTGAGTTACCAGGTGTGTTAAAACTCAGTAGTACAGACGACTAAGTGTGGATAACGTTGAAAAGGATGATAGCCATGTAAAAGGTTATTTTACATTTGCAGTGAGGTGTTCTAAACTATCCATTATCTCCGAGGAAATGCACTTCAGGTGTCTAGTGACTGGACTGGTGAAAATGTTAGTTCAGGAGTCAATGATGGTCAAAAGAGAAAATGGGACGTTTAGGCCTTATTGGGAAAAAATAGAGAACAAAGCTGAAAAGCATAATAGCACTTCATGTACATAGATCTTCAGCATTGTTGGCAATTCTGTCTCCTTACCTCTGCGAGGACATAACAGGAAAAGTACAGAGAAGAGCATCAATGATGAAAAACATTACAGAACAACTCCCAGAGAACGGATTAGAGAGACAAGGACACTAGAGCCCGGAGAAGAGACACTGTAGGGAGCTTTTTCCAGAACTATAAAATCATGAGTGAGACTGAGAAGGTAGAGAGGGAACTGATTGTTGTTTTTCATAATTCAAGAATTAAGGGAACTCAGATGAGAAGTTTGCAGACTGAATGTACAACTGATACACGGGTGAAGCTGAGGAGATCATTGTCACATGAAGTTGTAAAGACCTACACTTATAGCTCCAAAATGAGATTAAGCAGATTGCTGGATGATAAAGTCATCATCAAAATATCAAAACCAGAATCTAAACTCTAGCTTTGGATGTTCACAAGCCAGCAACTTTTGGACTGGTATGAGGAGGAAGATTGCCGTGTGTTTGCCTTGTTTCTTAGAGTCCCATTTATAAATTGCTTACTGGCCATTGCTGGAGACATGCTGCTGGAGGATGCTGCAAAGTTGTATAAAGTTCTGAACCTCTAAGACCATTCTTAGGTTCTTAGTATTACTATTAATTTTTCACTTGTGAGAAGCTCTCTGTCCTTTTTTGTGCTTAACAATGGCACACTGTAGCTGTCTGATGTGGAAAGGTAAGCTCTGAGTCTTAAAGGAAGCACACAAATGTGCTTTTTGTCGCCAGTAGTGATATTAAATGCTCTTCATTTAAAGCTACAGGATAAATCTCACCAGAAAAGACCTGTTCTTGCTCCCTCATAAGTTTGTTTTTAAAATCCACTACAGCATTAAATATGCCATAGTTTATTCGAGCACAGATGGTATTTTGTAAACTAGAAATGAAGTCCTTCAAGTTATATTTGAACAAACTGAGTACAAAAATGTATACTCTCCCCTTCTCTTTCTCCCTTCCTGTTTCTAATGGATAACTCTAAACCAGCTGAACTTTAAATTTGTTACATGAATAGACCCTACAGAGAAATAATTATACTAATTTAAAGAAATTATATAAATAAAATATTTATTCATTAGTAATGACTTCTGCACATCTGTAATAAACATTCCCCTCAAATTTTAAGATATATGGACTAGGTCACTAGGAACTTCTGCAAGTTATTTAGCATACTAGATAAGATTAAATTAAGTTTTACTGTCTGAATTGTGCAACATAATAATTGTGAAATTACGTGACCGCATTTTCCTCTCTTACATTGTTTTCTTTTAATTAGAAAAATAAAGTGCTAAAACACCCATCCAGGAAAACAGTAAAGCACACACTTAACTGTAATACAATTTATACAATGAGATGTGTGTTTGTTGTTACTATGGCCTTGCATGCCTTGCTGAAGCACGGCCCCAATGAATAAAGCAGAAATTCTAACCAAAAATAGCAAAGGACCTAATAAGCTGCATTTTGGTGCATCTGTCTTCCCTTCCAACCCTATTGATTACAGCTGGCCAGCTGACTCCACCTGTTCAGCATTCACTGCAGGACTGGAGCAAAAATCAGACTACAAGAATAAAGGGTGGCATTTAAAAAGTAATTTGCCTGCATTGTACATCTATATCCTAATACCCTTGTTATAGCTATTGATGTTATGTGCCTGTGATACAAACAAAATCTGTTGGAAAAGAACCCTAACTTTTCTGCCTAGTAACTTTTCCAGCCAATTCACTGGGATAGTCCAGAAGGGACAACGTGCTGCGGTGCTGCACTAACTCTAAAGGGTCTGGGTTGCAAAATGCAGGCAAACTGGCTCCCTTGGCACTGTTCCAGGTCTGGGAGAAGTACGGATAATTTCAAGCCAGATCTACATATGGAGAAATATTGACTTTTTCCATACAGAATGTCTACCTTCTGGATTAATTTGCGTTTAAACTGGCAAACTTATTATTGAAGTACTGTCACTTTTTTATAAACGTTGTTTACATTGCTCTTATTTTGATAATGAAAAAAAGATACCTTGCAGCAAGAACTCACATTCTGCCACGGAGGACAGGAAACTCTAAGTCTGTTCTTAATTATTTTTACTGTTGAGCAAAATGCTCCAGAATTGAGAAAAAAAATGTGAGATTAATGTGGTAAAACCGTTGCCAATGCACTTCGTTCCTCAAAAATTAATACTATTTTCTTTTTGCTCGTTTGTCATAATTTGATTTAAATTATTTTCTCTTACAAAGCTGAAATATAACACCTATCCATGTTAGGACAATATTCCTAGGCCTCAAATGGCAAAGCATGAACATCAGTCAGACACAAACATGCAGTGCAAATCACTTCACCCCCAGTTCTGTTTCTCTCATACCCAGGCAGAGGTGGATGCTGAAAGCTGACTTGAGAGCTGAGGGCTCCATCCTGCTCTAGCTTTGCATCACAGTCAGTGCAATGTTGTTAACGTAAGTCACCCCTATGCAGGCAGGAGCTGCGTCCAACTCAGTGTTGCAAGTTCTATGAATAAAGATTGTCCAGATGAATAGCGGTATGGAACACAGTTCTGATTAAAATAACATGTAAATTATGTCAATTTTTTCCCCCCACTATTCTAGACAGCTTTGATCCTTCCTTTTACAGAGGAAAAGTGAAGGGCTTAAGAAGGTATATTCGCGGTGTTGTAATCTTCAATCTCAGTCCTACAAAGATTTAGGAACCAGTTTAATATTCTTATGCTGGGACAGATCCTGTATTCCTGCAAATTTATGTTGCTACATTGAAGTGATTTGCCAGCTCCACCTGTGAAATACCTGCCTTTCATGCTAATTCTTTTAATTTCATGGACCTGGACACATGTATAAGTATTTGAGAGAGCTGCATCTCTAAGTTTTGCATGGAAATGTTTCCCCTCCTGTTCTTCACTTTTGCCTTCTTATATTCTGTTGTAGAGTATTTTCTTGTTCTTTTCCTGAGGGAATGATGTTTGCTAGTTGTTTTAATTATTGTCAAAGGTGATGACATTAATCGACATGTTAGATGGATGCATTTAAAAACATTTATGTTTCCAAAAATACATCAACCTGAATGTAAGAAATGTGAAAGGTTTTTTGTTTCATTGATTGTTTCTCTGTCAGAAACTGAGGTTGAAGGCTTAACCTCTCATTATGAACAAAAATAATGTTCCAGACATCAGTTCTCTAAATGGCCCCCTAGATCCATGAGGTCTCCTTGCGCAGATATGGTCTGTTTGTGAGTAATCTCGACGTATTAACATAAAGACTGTAGACCCCTTTGTCCTTCTGTCTGGTGGGTCTGCACCTGCCTCCGTCCTCACTGAGGTGGCTTTGGGGAGGTGCGTGGGGTGCTGAGGCACCGGATGCCAGGTGCAAAGGGGAAGGTGCCTGGTGCCTGCCCTGACACAGCAAAGCAAGTGCTCTGTGAGATGGCATCTGTTGCTGCCATTCACTTGGTTGCGGATAAGCTTATGGCCATTGCGGTAGAGAGAACATGGGTCATAAAAGGAGCTAAGCATGAGCCTGTGAAATCATGGAGCACAGAGAGAGAGAGAGTTGTACATTTTAATTTGTATTCCTTGGAAAGAGACATTCACTTTAACTTCAAAGCTGTATTACTTTCAGGCCCACATGTATGATTTTCATTATATTTTTAAAAATAAGTGACTAATTCCTAGGGCTTGTTGAAAAAACAAACAAACAAACAAACAAAAACAACCCAACAGAAAAAAAAACATGACAAGAGAACAGTTTTATGACGGAAAATATTGTTTTTTGTAAATGGAAATGCGTTGTCAGAAGAGATTTTACAGTTTCAGAACCATTATTTTTTTACTTTGCTATTTGAAACTTTCTCTTTTCATCCCAATAATGTCAAAATATTTCATTCTGGTATTGCTAAAATGTTTCTTTTGGTATATTATATTGTAATGTTTTGTCACTATGAAATATATCTGAATGGTAGCTACGAAAAACATTTTGGCAATGTCACTACAGTGCTTTCATACCAACATATTTTAAACTTTCCATTGCATGAAATAGCTATAGAGCTGCAGTTTTTTAGCACAGTTCAGGATAAAACCAGTAAAATGTTAGAATTTCCCATCAGGTCTAATAGGTATTTTAAATTATAATTGAAATAAATTAATAAAGTAGTATTTGAGTGGAATTGTGGTGAGTTTTTTTCTTCCTTTCTTTGTCTCTTTTTCTTTTTTGTTTTGTCATTACTCTGGAGTGGATCCTATAAGGACTTGTTTTTTCACATAATTATTTTAGGTACTTCCATTAATTTTATGGCAACCAGTAAACATAAATTAAGTGCATCTGTATGATGGTTACTAGTAGTATGTATAAATACCTTTTTTTCCCAGCATGGAACTGTTTGAGAAGGCTCTTCTCAAATGGGTAAAGCAAATCAAATGACAGAATTATCAGCAACCAGTGCTGATTTCACGGATATTCAGTGCCAGAGGTAGTAGTAAGCAGGGATGTGGTAGGGAGATAGTCACCTCATGAAAATGGAGTTTACTGTAAACCCTGCTCAGTGTGGTTTGTACTCTTCTTCAGCCAGCCTTCTCATTGGTACTCTACTCTTTTGGTTAGGCCGGAAAATAGAGTTGGACTCTGCATTTGCAAATGTCGACTCCGTGCATAAACACATTTGCAGAGTGAGAACCTAGCTGCCAATTTCCTCACCAGAAATATATAAAACTGTTGTAATATAACAGTTGATAGCAAAAGGGATATTGGATGAAGAATAAAACATTATAGAGCTGAAGGAATGGTACTAACAAGTTGAAATAAGAACCCTTGCAGTTGTTCTAAAGGTTGCATCGACTGCTGGATTTAATCTATCCCCCTTGGCCCAGCTGTACTTAAATGGTGTTACCATTGGAAAGGGTGGGGCCTTTCTATTAATTAGTTCATTTACATCAATCCCATTCCTGTGGTCTTTATTTGTTTTTGCAACCATAATGATGAAATACATGAGTTGTAGCTGATAAGCTGAACTACATAACACAGAGAAGGTGAACATGTCCAACATACAGCTGCATGCCCACATTACCATCCTGCCATGCATTGGGAAGGAACTAAAACTGCTGGATGCAGCCCAGGTGGTACCTACCTGCCATCACTCCTTAGTCACACATGCAGTGTCCGTGCTTCCATTTCACTCATTTAATTAACAGAGAAAAAAAGAAAAACATTTGTCTATTAAAGGATAATATTTCATTAGAAAATGGAAGTCAGGGACTGTTATTTCCTAACTCCTCTGCAGACTCTGCAAGGAACTAACCTGGGACAATGGTGGTCTAGTACCAATCTTTTCCGTATAATACAGCAAGAGGATACTCAGAGCCATTTTAATTTCCAGCTCCATCTCAACTTTGTAAGTTCCAACAACAATAAATGGCAAGAACAAAGAAAAATAACAGCGCATATATATACACACATCTATTGTGAGATTATCTTACCCCTGAATATGAAAGTGTTCTTTGTTTACATCACTGTAGTGGGCCAATAAATAGGTGGAAATAAACTATTTTATTTTGTTTTCTGCTTGCAAAGCAAGTTGATGTATACATGAGGGAAGATTGGTTACACATTTCCCAAGTTGCTCATTGCTCTTTCTTTGAATGTCTGCTTACACTCGCATGTGCATTATGAATCTGGCAGCAGACTCTGAACCTTTACGTGATTTTAGCTTGAAGTCTTCTGGTGCAAGAGAGATACTTATCTGTGGTGCTAGTTCCAAAAAGACAATCATGTTGGACAAGCTTCTCCCTATACAGGCCACAGCAACGTTGCTTTGTTAGTTCTTTTCCAGGGTAGGCAGCAACCTCCAGGGTACATTGCACCCTGACTCCATCATCAGAGGAATGCACTTACAACCCGCTGCAGTTTTTCTATCATGTCCCATTGAAAAATAGGGGAGAAAACAGGAGGTTTCCTCGTGAGGAAGAAGCCTCACTCTGGGCACGGCAAGACCTTTCTGACAAGAATAACAGCAGGAGGTTGCACAGTCCCTGTGAAACACAGCCCTCGAGCTGTGCGGACCTGGGTGTCACTCTCTGTGGAGCTGGATGGTGCATTCTGCTTGACCGCAGGTGCCCCAGCCACATGCTTGCACAGTTGCTGGGCATTGTTTTGCTTTTGCAACATCAGGACTGTGCATGTTTGGTTGGGGCATGACAGTAGGGCAAGGTTGGTCAGGATGGCGAGCCTCGCAAATGTAATAGCTTGGAGAGGGCAGGAGAAGGTCAGATATAGGCCAATACTGTTTATACATTTCTGATACTCTGTCTTTTGGTTTAGCCTGTGAGATGACCGTGTTAGATTTTTTCTGCAACTCTTGTCTGTAACAATACAATACCGTGCATGTAGCAGCTTAATCCAAAAATCCTTTAACACAGCCCACCATTTACATGTTGTCAGGGTTCTGGGGGCACCCCCAGCCCTGCCTGCCCCTGCCCAACTCCCCAGGGCTCCCCTGACCTGCCCAGGGCCCAGGACCCCACATCAGCCCCCCGGGGCCGTCAGCCCCTGCCCCAGTGACGCTGCAGCAGGGCTGGTCTCCAGCTCCCCACAGCCCTGCCCCGCCATGGGTGCTGCTGAGCTGGGCCCACCCATAGGCCCTTATCCCAGTCTGGCCTCGGCCCATCCCCAGGGAGGTGCCCAGCGCCCAGGGTTGAGGCTGTCCCAGTGCCTCCGGCTGCCCTGTGCCTGGCTGGGGGTGGTGGGAATGGTCCAAGCTGCCCAGCCCTGCTCAGCCACCCCCATAGGGAGCCCCCGCAGCCCCAGCCCCAGCCCCCAAGGGACTGCTCCCCCACTCCTGCTATGCCCTGAGATGTGTCAAAATACTCAAGCAAGTGTATAAAATTAGTTTTGTCCTGACGTGTTAAAGGACCGTGGCCATGCTGAGTGATTCATATGTAAAGTGAGTTCTGACTGTGTGCATTAAGTTTGCCGGCAGAATACATCAGTGTTTTGCAGAGACACAACTATATTTGGGTTTTCTTTAATATTTCAAATATAAGAAATTGGATTCAATGCACCAGGCACATATCTTCCTTACAAATATTTGAAAGTGTAAAATATTGTCTATAGTGTTAGGAGGAGAAAAATATATTATTGAGTTAACATATAACTTGGCCAGGTTTGTTAGTATATTTTAATCATGAACAGATCTGACTAAAAGCTTCCTTTTAACTCTGCAGGTAATTGAATTTCACAAGAGACGAATGATCTCTTACTGTGTTTTTCCTTAGTTTCTGTTGAAAGATTCAAACGCTTCTTTCTAACTTCCCCAATCCTTTTTAGTCATTAGCCCTTCAATCTAAATGCAATTATTTAAACTTTTTGGTGAAAATCCCTCTACAATCACAATGATTTATCAGAGCGGTTCCTTCACAGTTGACAGGTCAATCTGTAGATACACTTGAGGATGATAATAATTAAAAAGCCCTTGACAAAATGTCATTCAAAAATAGGTTTTTGTTACATATATTTTGAATGTGAATTTAGTGCTTGCTGAAAATCCCTGACAGTTAGTCTGGGAAGATGAAGTCTGACTTTCTTTACAGGGAATCACTTGACTGCAAAAACCCCAAGTGGAGCCTTGCTCCAAGACTAGTCTTAAAAGAGGCAGGTATTTAGTCTCCATAGATACGTAGTATTCCTTGGATTTTCTGGGAGAACCAATACCAGAGTCAATTAGTCCCCATTTATACTGTGGCTCGGTACTGTGTAACCAAGACTTGCTCAAATTGAATTGTGGCTTCACACTAGTTTCACACACACAAGTTAACAATAATATACTGGCAATGATTATCAGCTGCTGCTGAGCAAGGCTAGATCTGTACCAGAGATCTGAAAAGTCTTTGAAAAGCCTTGCTAATTAACTTTATGTTAAAAGAGCCTCTCTATAAATTCATGCAAACCTAAACTGGCAACTAGAATTTTAACAACAATAGAAAATTAGGCTAGTGCAGTTCCTCTACTCCTTCCCCTTTTCAGAGGTTTAACCATTTAAGAAAATATCATACATGTATTATGCTCCATTCTCAAGCTGCAGCCCATCCAGCCTATTTGTCCAAAAAGCTTTACTCTGCTCTGATTTTTTTGCTTCTTTAATAACAATTTCATAACTCCCAAAGGCTTCATGTTTATTAACATTTCTGCTCAGAATGACATTTTCCTTCTTAGGCAGTAGTGCATATAAAAGTAAGCTAAGTGCAATTTTACCAACAAGGACATGGTGGTAAAGCAGAAGTGCTTCATCACTGGCTTTTTATTGCACCCCTTTGCCAGTTTACCTGGAAACCAGTACAATACTTAACACAGTACTGGGTCATTTTGATTAATGCTTGCGAATTTTCTGCTTCAGGTGTACAATACTCAGATCAAGACTTCGTATTTTCATTTGTGTTCAAATGTTTGTAATATCATTTCACTACTGAGCTCATTACAGGACTACTATCTGCATATTTTTTCTATTTCAGCTCACATTCCTGAAGTTAAGCAGGTGGTTTTACACCTATGCAAGAGTAAGAAAATGGAGTGAAACTCTAACTTGAACTTGTGAAGGATAATCAGAGCAGAAACTCTATTCGTCAGCCACATACATTTTCATTTTCCCTTTTCCTTTCTTCCTCTTGCATTTTTGTGCAGTACCCCAAGACTGCCTGCTATGGTATTATTTTGACTGAAGAAAAAACATTCTTCTAGGCATAAAGAACAAACCATAACCTGTAAATATAATCATGCATATGCCACACATAGTGATGTATTCTTTGACCGTTTCTCTTTAAACTGTAGCCCCAGCAGATGTGCCCAAACAATAATGAAGGATGGGTTTAGAATGAGACCAAATACAGCTCACATTAAAAACAATAAGACTTTTGTTATAAACTTCAAGGGAATATTTATTACAGGAAGTGCAACATTACTATACCAAAAAAAAAAAAAAAAAAAGAAAAAAGAAAAAAACCCACTGTTTGATATTCTAACCACCTGCTGTAACCCTGTTGAGAAGATTGGGATATGGGAGACAAAAATAGCCCTCGAGCTTGGTGACATCTTATTTTGGGTAATGATGAGGGCTGTCTGAAAATAAAACATTTCATGTATGAACTGAACATTCCTTTAATTTGATGGGCAATATTGTCCAAGTGTAGGTATATTTATATTAGATTATTTTAAATGGATTTTAATACTAATAGAAATAGCATAAAGATTTGTTGAAGAATACTTTAAAAATGTTAAATAGGCTATTTAATTGAAGTCTGCATTGCAGGCACAGCAGTGGGGAATTCAGGTTATTGTGACAATTGGGTTTTGTCCACAAAAGTTTCCAACAGGCTTTCTGAGAGAGAAAATTTCAAATACTCTGGCTTTGGGAAAAGGTCCCTAATGGTCACTAATACTTATAAATTAGAAATGAGAAGTAGACACCTGAATATCTTTGAGGATAGGGACCTAAATATGTAAGCATTTACTGCGTATGACAGTATAAGCCAAAAGATGCCTAATGATAGCTATGAAAATGTAATTAGGCACTACTTCACAGAGAGTGCTTAAGTCTATGCATGAGGCAATGCTGATTGCCTTTGTAAATATGGTTATGAGCGCTGTGACCCAGCGGTTATTTTCTAACTTTTTAGTAGAAGGGCTTAATACAGGATACGTCCTTGTGCAATAAATAATTCCTTTCGGCATTTATTTTTATTTAGTACCAGTTAAAGGCCTTTTTATGAAAGATTCAACCCACATTTTTCTCCAGAATTAAGTACACTAAAAATCAAATCTAAAGCAAGCATTCCACAGCACTGCTTTATATGTATAGCTTTCTACTAAATCTTCAATTTTACAAACATCGTAGCAGCAAAAAATGTAGGAAAAAGGCATAACACTATTAATCACAGGTACAGTTTCATGAGGAAGCCGGTGACAAGCTTTTGTGCAGTTTGCACCAGTATTTGTGTACCCAGGAGGTAAACAGGTCACCAATTTAGTTATCAGTAAACAAGCTTTCCGGTTCTCTACTGTATTTAGAGTGCTGACTTTCCGTTTTGCTTGAATAGATTATAAAACTAATTCTAAGATGAAAAACAAGCCTTTTAATCAGCTATAACAAAAACCCCTATATGCAGTCTTGAATAGCAGTTATGAAAGAGAAAAGAAATTACCTCTTTATTTTCAGTACTAGTAGTCTCATTTTCTATTTATAATATGTGATTCTTGTTAGCTGAGGGAGTTGCCATAAATTAGTTAGATCAGATGAAGTCTGTAGCACAGTCACACATCCTTTTTGCTTCAAAGCACTCATTTTAAAGCATAAACTATCACAAGGAAAGCTTTTATGTATTTTTTCTGACTGATTGTTTATTCATTTTTATTTATAAAATAATTAAAAAATAATGTGATATCAGAATCCTACATAGCCAAAGAACTAGTTTTAATATGGGATGGGTCACGCATTGTGGGCAGAATAAATAATAACTTTTTTTTTTTAGGGGAGTGTTTTTCTAGATTGAGTTTGACTTTTACCAACAGTTCCCTTACCTAACTTAATCAAGCTGCAGAAAAAGTTCTTAAGCAGCCCAAATGGCCTAGCAAAGACAGAATGCAGCGTGAACCATTGGAAAAGGCATGCATGATTTTGTAAGATTTGTTTAAAAAAATTAATCCAGAATGTTAAATTTTCCTCTATATTTTTGGACCTTTCTTCACAAGGAATACAATTACTAACCCAAAAGTAAGGATTTCTTCCTATATAAGCTTTTAGTCATATTTTAATAACTATTTATTATGTTGCATATGTTAATGAAAATGGTAAAGTCTAATTTTGAACAAGCAAATGCTTGTTCCAACTTGTAGTTGACAATAAGCAGCTACCTTAACATGACTAGCAACAAGTCTGCCTTTGAACATCAACTAAAAAAGATCAGTATGTTTAAGTGGAATCAAAACATAGATATGCCTCTAAGGACAGACAATCTGTCACCAAGAACTGCCAACCTCACACTTTGAGCATATTTTAGAGTCTATTATTAAGCCAATAGTTTAGTGAAATGGGTTTTTAGTATTCTTCACATATGGCATTAAAATACACTGTTCATCCTGAAATGTAACATATGTCTGAAGGCCTCCCTAGTATTTGAATTAACCAGCCCCAGCTTTTGACAAACAACTAATCAAATAGTTTTAATAGCATACATTACAAACACAGGATAAGATGTTTTCCATGGGTGGCTATAAACTACATGAAACTTGCTTTCTGGTCAAGAATGGACGAGCAAGAGTTCCCAGTTAGCATTTAGCATCATCGATCCTGAACATGTTCTCTTCATCCTTAAGTAACAAAGTTCGTGCTACATATACATATAGACACATGTACATACATGTAAGTACATGCACACACAGACACACACACACGTATGCATGTCCAAGCAGCAAGACTTTCAAAGTTACATGTCGAACATTGGCTATCAAAACCGGCAGACTACTTTCTATTTTTAAACACAGAGTATGTTCATAAGTTTTGGAAATGGTAGCTTCAGTTAAGGTTCAAAGATGTGACATTCTTCAGATTTTAGTGTGTTGAATTTAGGTTCTGCAGTGCTACCGGCATCAACGCCATCTTCTAGGAGCCCTGTTCTGCATCTATGCTTAAAACAGAGAAGTACTGTTGCTCAAATCAGTAAGGAGAATTTTAAATGCATATGATTAGACAAAGTGTTGCAAAACAATCTCTTTTCTATTTGACTGTTGTGACGTGACAAAGACATTTACTGTGACATTCAGGGGCCTCAGTAGAAAAACCTCTGCATTATTAGAATAATTGTTCTGGGAAAGTAGTGTATAAAACCTTTTTTTTTTTTTCTGTTTTTAACGGAATATCTTTATCAAAAGATTGTAATATATGTTACTCTAGTGTCTTACCTTGATTTGAACTTCAGAAGTTTAAATACTTAGGAAAGTTTTGTGATTAGATTAGCCTCCTGGAGACCTGCTCTGTCTCAAACCAGAATTCTGTTTGTGGGTAAACAAGACCCCAGAATGATTACAAACGCCATGTAAATTACTGCAGAAAATGGGGAATTCTTACTGAAGACTCAGAACTTAACAGCAGCACTGCAAACATATACACATGTTTGTGTAGAGAGAGAGATATATATACACATATATATGGGTGTACCAGCTACTGTTTGCAGAACTGGGACGCGGATTTCTTACTTAGCCCAAAAGCCGCAGGTACTGCACACTAAGGGACTATGCCTGCTCATAAAGTCAACCAAGTCTGTTAAGACTTCTAGCACTGAAGTTCTGCACACAGTCTTGCTGGGTCTGTAAACCAAAGTAGAACAGATTCAGCATTTAGTTAAGATAGCACTCTTACTGTTGTCAAATTACAGTAATGAGATTTTGGCTACAGCTACAGGCAGTATGGAGTGACAGAGCGTCAGTCATGGAATTTTTGTCTCTGTCCTGATTGTCTTCCTTTTACTTTTTACTTATGGAGAAACAGTGATTAGAACTTGGCCATAAAGAGGCAAAATTATCTTCCCTCCATTTTGCCCTTGGGAACAGACAGAAGATGAGCTGGAGTAAAAGGAGGGAAGCAGCAGTGCTGTCTCCCCACGTGGGTTTTAAAGACAGAACAGACAATGTATGGGAGGCTCTGGATCAGCTGTTCAGGAGCGCGTGAATCCCATTTTAAATTCTGCAGTGCTATGTGTATTATGGGTGAGGGGAAGGCATGTGCAAACCGCCGTCTTCCCTAAAGCACTAGAATGCAAAACGGAAGTCCACTGAAAAAAGAGGGGCCGAGGTCGAGAAAACAAGACTCAGGGAGACAGACACAAATTACCGAATGTCTGGATTTCTGTGGGACTGGGAGAATCTAGCTGGTAGCTTGGGAAAATCTTGGGGGTGGGCAATAACAGGGTATTCAACAGAATGGTGATATTGGAGGAGAAACTACAGACTCTCCTCACTAGCTGTAGTGCTGTAACCCAGCTTGCAATTCGATCTCAGTCAGGTTTTCTAGCAAGAACCCCTGTCGTGGGAGCCAAAATTGCATCACTAGAAGTTTGTGAGAGTTGGCACACACCGGGGATGACCAGAGGGAATTGAAAATGGGAATATGGACAAAGAAATATGGTATCTTTCCTCTGAATAATCTGAGGACAATTTCTTGCCTTTTCTGAGTCTGAGTAAATGCTTTTTTATTATTTGAGGCTGGTAATACTTCATTCTTTTCCCACTCACTTTGTTGGAGTAATAAACACTATCATCACAAACAAGGCTGAAAAATACTTTTGGAAATATCAGACTCTGCAAAACTTCCCACCCACTTCACCTCAAAAGACTCTTTACGAACAACAAGAGGGTAGAACTGAGCGATGAGAGAAGACCTGCGTGGAAGGCGTGCCCTACTGCTTCATGAGGGAAGAAGCCCCTTTCCTCAGGGTCTGACCACCACCCTCTGCCTTGCTGCGTATAAAAAGTCTTCCCCTAACTGTTCATTATCACCGACCTGGTTTTCTTACCTAGTTTTATTCTATTTAACTCTGTTATCTTCAGACAAGTACATTTCTTCTGATATACTCTGGCATACAGGAAGACATCCAAATCCTTTATCTAAGCAAAGCACAAGTGAAGGCATACGGCCTTCCTACAACCTATCCTTAATGCTCCATCCCTCTGTGTCTGTTTATGAATTATCTATGAATTGGTGTTAAAGCTGAGAAGCAGTTAGTCTAGATTTGTACTAAATATGCCACATTGTTATACCGTCAACTAACAAATAAAAATAGGAGATTATCTGTCTTCTTAGTGTCCATACTTCAAGGCACGGTTTCTAAGAGCTTGGATTTCTGTCATGGGGAGAGCGGGCATTTAAACACATGCCAGCACGTTTATTTCCTCCTGTGCCTGGTTGCTTCCCCCGTGAGGCGGTGAGAGCTACCTGGGGGCCCGGCGAGGTGAGGGAGGCTGAGCGTAAAAGGCAAGTCCTGAATGTCAGGGCGGGGAGAAACTTGAAGGGAAAGCAGTAACGGTGGGACCGAGCGGACATTTAATGGCAGGGTGCAAGGACGCTGCGCCAGCGGGAAGCGTTTTGTCCCTTGGCTGGGGTGGCGGGGGGCTAAGCCGCCCCTGCAGCTGTCAGCGGGCTATCATTCAGGTGGCTTCGGGGGTCTGCCCTCTCCGCGGGGGGGGGGGGCGGCGCTCCCTGAGCGGGGGGCCCGCGGCGATGTACGGCCGAGAGGGTGCTGTGTCTCCCCCTAACCCCCCCCAAAAAAAAAAAGAAGTTGAAATCCCCCTCCGCCCCACAGCGACAGAGTGCTCTAGTCCCCGCCGTACCCCGCCGCTGCCGCGCAGGCGGTGCGGCGAGGGCTGCTCAGTCATTCCTGCCCCGCGTGGGGCCATTTGCTCGCTAATTGCTCCGCTCCTCATCGACCGGGCGGGGGCGGGGGGGGCCGGAGCCACCGCCCCGCAGCTATTTTAGGGCGGGCGGTGCCACCCCGCACCTGTCCCGGCCCGGCCCGGCCCTGCTTTAGCTCCCTCCCTCACTCCCTCCCTCCGGCCGCGCTCCCCCGCCCGCCTCCCTCCCTGCAGCCCCGCGCTCCCCGGGCATGGCTGAGGCGGGACGCCCCGGCCCCGCTGCCGGCGACGAGGCCGCCGCCGATGAGTTCCGCGATATCATCCGCAGCCGGTCGGGTAGGCACCGCTCCGCCATCGTCCCCGCCGCCGGCGGGGGGGCGGGCAGGGGGCTCGCCCCGGGCTGGGCCGGCGGCGGGGGGGCAGCCGCGGCGGGGGGAGCGGGGCAGCTCGGGGGCGGCTGTTAGCGTCTTTTCCTTTTTTCTTCTTAGTGCTTTTTAAAATTTATCTTTATTAGCTCAACTTTTCCTTGCGCTGTGCAGCGTAGGAGGGGTTCGCCCGCCCGCCGGCTGGGCGCGTCGCGCATCGCAGCGTGACAGCAGCGACGCTTGTGTCCCCGTCCCCCCCCCCCCCCCGCTCACGGGTGTCACGGGTGTCGCCGTGCCGCGTGTGTCGTCCCCCCGCGGCTGTCCCCTACCTCGGGCTGCGGCGGCTGGGCAGGACGGCTGTGCCGCTGGCGTTAGCGGGGCAGGTCGTTAAAGCTGTAAATGGAAGCAGCTGAAACGCTCCCCCAGAGGATAAAGTTTCAGGTGCCTGGGCTCTTTTTACTTAGTCCTGGAAAGAAACCAAATCCGTGGTAGTAAAGGTATTTATAGACCATTCAGCGTTTACTCATTTGCAGCACAAGTGCCTGTGGAGCTACAAACTCAATTAACTCTTCTTGAAGCTGTCTGTGTTTGCCCAGTAAACAAGCTTTAGAATGACGGTGTCCTTCTGCAGTTAAATTACTTTTTAAAAAAATTATCTGTGGTGCATTTGTTTTAAGAAACAGCAACTGAATACTTGCCATGTATTATGGAGTAATTAAGAGCTGCTATGGGAAACTGAACTTTGAAAGTGCTGGGGTGGTAGTAAGCAGAACCCGTTTTTCTCTGTGACAGGCTTTGTGAATTTTGTTTTTACTTTGGTAGTGTAAAGACACTCTTGTAGCAATATTTGTTGCTTTCCTGCTAAAGTCTTGGTGGTGCAATTCCTGGGTTGAAGATCTTTTGCTCCTGTATCCAAGTGTTTCTTCTAATGTTGCAAGCCTACTGCATTTCTCATATTAACTGCTTCTCCTTCAGTTGGGCATTTAAAAGCACAGGTATAGCCCTGGTGGGAGTAGGGAGTGGTGGGGCTGGGTGGCTGTTCAGGTTTTTACTTTTTTTTTTTCAAGACCTACTTTTGGCTCCCCTGCTATGTCATCTATCTAAATTTCTGCAGCATGAGGAGAATGTGAAAGAAAGTGTCTGGTGAGCTGTCTCCATAGTCATTCCTGGTTAGGCTGGTTGTGTTACCTCTTATAGCAGCACATGTTGCTGTTCCATACTTGGCTCACTTGCAGTTTGGGGGGTGTAAAATGCAGGGTGTGTACAACACAAAGAAAAGCCCTTTTCTTTTAAAGGGTTGTCTTGTTTTTGTACAACGGTGTATCTGGGCGGTTGCTGGTTGGAGATGAGAGAACTTGAAGGATGACAAAAATAATCTCTTCATATCCATGTGATTTCCAGAAGGTGAAGCTGCAGTCAGTAACTTTTCTGTTATGTGCTTGTAACTCTATGAGCAGAAAGCCTTCTTCCCCCTTTTTTTTTTTTCCTCACAGCTAGTAACTACTTTCAATGTTCAGTTTGGTTTCCCATTTTAAAAACTTGTAATTGAGAACAGACACTCTCTGAAAAGCTGAACAGGAAATGTTACCTATGTATTTCCTAATTATCTCTTACATTCTCTGTTTCACTTGGGAAGTGTGTCTCTAAATGAACTTTGGTGGTGACATGTTAGGTGTGTGGTATCGTAAGTGTAACATCTCAAATGGTTCTAAAATGGTTTTCCAGTTTCCTGCTATCAAGTAGTATTAGAATTTAGATGTTATCAGTAGACATGGAGCAAACACTTGTGCTTCTTAATTGGATGCAGTTCCCTGGTTACTTCTCTATGATGAATAAGAAACAGGATCAGTTTAAGGATCATAGAGTTGTTCCAGATGTTTATAGGCCTGAAGAGATGGGAAAAATCAATTTCCATGGTGATATTCTTCACAGGTATACCTTTTTCTTTCCCAGCAATATACCCCAGAGTGATGCCTTACTCCTGCTTATCTGTCATTGTTATCATCTAACTTTGAAATGCAGTGCTTAAAATCTGACTATGGGTTTGGGGAGAAATAATATATAACAAATTAACACAGCTGTTTGCATAAGAAAGCTGAGAAGAAATTGATGACCAGGTTTTTGCAAGCCTGAGGAAAGGTTTATTTTGGTTTTGGGTTTTCTATAACCTGTTACCTAGGTAAGGCATTTCTGGAGTTGAGATGTTCTATTTGTTTGGACATGTGTTTGCCTTGAACAATTCTGGACTGGGAGTGAAATGCAGGCACAGCCTTCTTTACCATGTAGTAAAGGTAAGGAGGCTAAACTGTTCTTCAGGAAGCACTTCCTAGGCCTGCAGAAAGGACTTTGTGAGCCAGTAGGGAAGTTCTTGGTGACTGAAGGTGAAGCTAGTGCAGTAAGTCCTAGGATAATTAGGGCATTGGATACATTCTCTTTTAAAGCTCCTTTGGTATCCCACTTGTGGTTTTCTTACTGTTTATATTAATTTTATGCTTCAGGGACATGGTGTAGAAGAAATTTTTACCCTCATGGATACAAAACTCGAACTCTAGTAGATGTAGGTTTTGTCTCTTCATGAAACTAGAGAAAAGATAGGGTAGAAAATGTTGATGTACTTGCCATATAAAAGGAGTCCACACCCCTGGTTTTCTGAGGTCTTATTCAAAAGCTCAGAGCACCAATATTTTGATAAGGTGAATGTGCTGATGCAGATAGCATTAATCTAGGCATCCTGCTGTCAATGCTAGATAAAATAATTGTAAAAATTTATGGGCATCCACTTCATGTAGAGGCAAAACAAAATCTTAAAAATGAAGCCTGTTAGCATAATTTAAGGGAAAGCAGGCTCTGTCAAATATTCTTTCTTTTAAATTCTCTTGATAAAGTCATTTCTCACAGTATATTACAACATATAAAAAATTAGTACTAGCAATAAAATACCTAGTAAGTTGTTTAAAACAGTTGTATCGCAAAAATTGCCATAGGGAATTGCAATGGAATTGGGTTATCCCTGTTGCTCCCCATGGGGATAATTACTAGCTCCAACACTAACTCATTATTTTTCACTTCCACTCAAACAGAATGGCTTGGTTTACCTGGGTGTTTGAAGGAGATTCACACAAATGCAGAGCTTAGGAGTGAGGACTGTAAGTTGTGCTGCTGGAGAGAGGGACTGCATTGGAGAATTTAGTGGTCACTGAAGGGGTTCTGTTCAACATGTGCTTGTAATGTGATGACACAGGGAAAGAGGTGTAGGAAAGTTATTTTTGCCTCTTGTATATGGCATGGCTGATTCTAGAATGAGAAATGTGCATGTGTTTAAAAAAAAATAAATAACAAAACACAAAACCTGAGATCAAAAGTGAATGTCTATGGAGCTCAACCAGTAATTTTTTTAGTCTTTTTTTGAGAAGTTACAGAAGTGACTTTTTTACTTGGTGTGAGTATATTCATGGGCAGAGAATTCTGGATGTTGAAGGCCTAGCGTGGAAAGGCACAAAAAGAAAGGAGTGAAAGCTGACAAACTCAGTGTGTGATATCTTGAGCAGGGAAGACTGTTAACCTCTGGGCCTACATCCTCCATCTCTCGAGGTGTTTGATCCAGCACATGGTGGTACTTTAAGTTGAGCTTGATCCAAATGCAAGTTACTGGACTCAGTACTGTCATAAATAATTAGTCCATTCATCTGTCTCATGGACCCTTCTGGCCATAATAGTATTCATCTGTGTATCTTCTCTTCATAGAGGACTTCTGTGTAGCTCTTCAGTTTAATGCTTACCAGCTGAACTGAGCCTTCCCCAGACCTGATGGAATACCCCGCTCCCTGCTGGGTATAGACTTAGGCTGAGCATCCTCTCTTTGTCCTGTGTAGGGGTGCTGGCAATTCTAAAATATCAGTTCTAAGTCAGAATCCATCTGGGTCTCAAGGTTAGTGGGTTAAGATTGATCCAGACAGCTGTGAAGTTAGTATTAGCAAAAAGTGTAAAACAACAACAAATGTGAACATGGTACAAGCTGCAGTCATTTCCCAAACCATTACTAAACATGCCAGTCTAGTAAGTGTGGGTCTTTAATGTATTCTACTTGATGTCATGTTTGAACACACGGAGACCATGCTTGGTGAAATGGGTGTTGCAGAGCTTAATAAAACTTATCTTTGTGATTCAATTTCTCTGAAGAACATGTGGCTTCCATTGCACAGAATTTTTTTCCTGGTTATACAGTAAAATACCACCATCAGGTCTCAATTGCATTTGGATGCTTGCTACATTACAAAAGGAGTTGTTTTAAAAACCAACATAAATACAACTGAAAGCAGAGAATGTTTTTCTGTAAGAAAAATAAATCTGCATGTCATAAACACTTTATCATAAATTAAATGAAGATTTAGATTTTATTATTACTGTTGCAGAGCTTAGTAACTGTAGCCATGATTAGCAACAAAAAGCCCTCTAATTTCTTCTGTTCATACACAGCGTTTAGAAATAGGGTTTAGGACCCCATTTGTTCTTAACTTCTAGCACAAAATTATGCAGATCTGGAGGAAGCTGCTGTTATGACATGATAACTTTGCTTAGAAGAATGATTCGGTGTGGTTCAAGGTTTGTAAGGACTTGATCCTCTCCACGTTTCCTTCTACTAAGTTGCATTACTTGATGTTTTGATTAGAAGACAGCTTTCTGGTTTTTATATACAGAATAACAATTGTAAGGGATAGGCATTAAACAGTGTTAAGCAAGTATATATTCTGGACACTTGGTTTCCTGTTGTACTTCAATGCCATTCAAAGGTATAGATACCTTAATGCCATTAAAATTCATATTGGTAATACAGATAGTTAAATATACACATCGTGGTGGTTCTCCCTCCTTGCTCCTCCTGGCCTCCCCATCTTCATTGGTGTGGAAAGTGCAGGTGACTAGAGCTGTTAGTAATATCCCAAACTCGATAACTTGAGTAGGTGCTTCTCCCTCAAGCATCTGGAGACCTGAGAGAGTTCCCTGGGTTTCAGTGCAGAGCAAACAGCACAGGATGCGCTCTGCCTGTTTTGGCTGAAGCACATGTCACACTCCCCCTCCACACAATGATGCCTGGTGAGTGTTAGCAATATGTCTGATGGGAAAACAAATGAATTGACAAATGATTCTGCATAACAAAGTCTATATTCTGTATCCAAGGTGTAGTAGCTTGCTGATCTGGGGAAGCTTGTCTGCCAGCGCAGCTCTGCTCTGTTGAGCAATGTGACGTGTGTGTGCCAGGGGCCCAGGACAGAACCTTCACTGTGCCCAAACGTGCGTGCAGAGTGTTGAAATAGCATTCGTGGAGTGCTTCTGGGCAAGAAGATAAAAGTGATATCAGTGCTGAATCTGCCTAAGCTTTAGTGGCATGCTGGTGTGGTATTGCTACCCCAGCTACAAAGAGTTGGATCCCCTTCAAAAATAAAAGAAATACCTTCATGGCCGCTGAAGGTGGAGATTTGGCTCTGATGAATCTCAACTAGTGCTTTGCAGTGAAGGGAGACTTAGAAGTGATATCTCTATTCCTAAAAGTGCAGCATGAGGCTTTATTTGTGTTTATCAGGGAGTCTAACCATGCACCATATAATCTGCTCATCTTGATATAGTGGATGCCTTACTCTGTAAGCTGAACAATTGACTTTTGGGTAGTTAAATGGATTTTTTTCCCCTACTTATGCATTTAAAAGCATGGGGTCTGCTATGTTCATAAGTGCTGATCACTTACAGCTTCTGTTAGTACTCAGCCAATTCAGTCTGAACTGGAGAGGAGGGAAATCACTCCTAAAAGCATTACCGAAATGTCTCAAAGCTTAACTCCTGTTAAGCAGTAGTCTCTTTGCTCAAAAGTGAGCATTTTTTATTTCCATGGTAAAAAGTCATTTAAACAGCAGTTTAGTTAAGTTATTGAATTTAATATCTTGCCCTTTAAATATCTGTGTTTTTTAACTGTCTGCCTTGTGTATACTGTTGCCTTGGTAACCATATTTTTGCATGCTAAGAAGTTCTGGTATTTCAAATGTAAATCTAAAGAAACATTAAGTTTAGTAAACTAGCTGTAGAATGGCGACATCTGTAAATAACTAGCATTTTAGCTAGTTAAGTGCAGGTATGCGAGTCCTTCCCTGTGTACTACAGCTGATTCTATCCTGTGGATAAGTACCCACATCTTGTGATTAACTGTAAGACTTCTTAGACATTAAAGGTAATGGATTTCATTTCATTAAAGGGATCTCCTGCAATTTGAATTTCAAATTGAGAGAACTCAATTTCAACACTACTTCTTTCTCCCATCTTAAGGTAGGACTCATCACTGACCCAAAGTGGTGACTTGTTTGTGGTCATCAGGAGTGGAAAAATCCCACCCTGGCATTAAGTAACTTTGAAGTATGAACGTCTTCCTTGTGAAAGCTAACCAATCTCCTACCACGTACCAATGTCTGGCTGTGTGGCGCTCCATCCGCGGTTGAATCTATGTAATTTAAATAAAACCCCACCTCTTCTGGAGTTTGACAGGCAATGTGCTGTTTCGTGCAATCTGGCAAAAAGTATTGTACTGAGTTCCAAGGTTAGTTTTATGCTGTCCTGATCCTGTATGATTGATATGAAAAGCATGATGTGACTGAGTTGTGCTGCAGCATGCAGTCAGGCACCATAAATAGTATTATCTACGTAAAGTCTTGGAAGCGTTTGCTGGGATGCTTCTAAAGTGCACTTTAGCTTGGATATTGAAGCTATACTTTGGATCATCATTTTAAAATACCTATCTGTTTATTAGGTAGATGAAAATCTGTTAACAGTGTATTTTGTTTTGAAGACTGAATTGTGAAGAAATATATACTAACTAAAGCAAGTTTATTTTGTTTGTAGCTTGCAAAAGCTCTTTGTACCTCTTGTTCATTTAGCATACGTGGTCCTTATTAAACAGGAACTGCGCACATGAAATTATTTAGGATGTTTGTCCTGCTTAGCAGTTTTAATTTCCACATTGTTGTAAAAGGAGAAATAGGAAAAAAGGAATGCAAATCAGACTTTTCCCAAACCTAGTGTTCTACCTAAGTTTAAGGTAATGATGGAGGGGAGGAGGACCTGTAAAGAGCGTGAACTACTAAAAAATTCTAGATGAGCTGCGGCCCCAAATAAACTTGCTGCAAAGAATGTCTGGCCTTTTTTATTGAAAAGGCAAGACTTATTTTAGGAAATATCTGACTTCTATCTTGAGGCAGTATATTAACAAGCAATCATTGAAACAAAACTGTTATTTAGCTATGGTTTCATGAGTTTGATGTTAACTTTTTGCTAGATGAAGTCTGCCCTTTTCATTTTCTCTAATGCCAAGGAAAACTTGTTTTTTTGATGTTTGGAATTTATCAAACTACTTACAAATGGATTGATATGATATTTCAACTTTATGCTAGCCTAATTCTACTGATCTTAAGGTATAACGAAGGTTGGCTAATTTATACTCAATAGTACTTTTGTTTTTGATGGGCCACATGTGCTGTGAACCACCTTCATGTGGTCCAAGAATGTCTTCAGCCTTGCAGACTGCTTCTAAAGAGTGAAGCATAAATCTGTTATGCCTATGACCTAAGCCTGTTTAGTCCCAAGTGTGCATTTCAATTCTAGGGGCATTCTCTCTTCAGACTATCTAGCATCACAGTAAGCACATATGTTCCTGAAAAAAATTGCAACTGGGAAACAAAACCTTCTATATAGCATTTCTGTTTTTACATTGGTTTTTCCACCCACAATAATTAGGCTAATTCAATTAGGCTTTGTGTGATCTTTCTCCTTTTATCTCAGTTGTAATGTTTTGCTGAATGCTAGAGGGAAATAACTAAGGATTGGCAATGTGCACTTGCAAAATAAAATTCTTCAGCTGAATACTATCCGCTGCCTCAGACTTCTGGTGGTTGTGGAAATCAAGTTGCATGGGCTTAAACAAAGATAACTTCATAACCTCACAACTCTGGAAAAGTTTCATAAGTTACTGCTGCTCTCCAGCTGGACTGAAGCTTCGGCATGCTATGAAAATCATGTGAATCTGCAGAGGACTTGCTGCTTGTTTGGGATTCTTTCTCCATGGGTTCTTGTACTCAACAGATGGATGGAGAACACTTCTACTGTGTGAAGTAACTTTCTGGTCTGCTTCCCAATCCATCTTGGACTTGCAAAATTTATGTTAATGCAGTCATATTTTTTTTCCCTCCTCTTTGGGATGCTGATGGCTGGTGACAGAAACAATGACAGTAATGTTGGAAGATGCCCTGTCTTCTGGGATGACTGCTGGGTTCTTTTTTGGTTTTTCATTGCTGCAGAGTTTATCAGTATTGTAGAAAAGAGCTACAGGTTGAGGCCTGGTAACACTGCACCAAAATATGATACCTGCTCAGCTTCTGCACACTGGCTTGATCAGAGCTGTGCAATGTGGGTGTAACTTGAGGCTGCCTCTAAGGTAAGCTCCTGCAGTTTCAGACTCTGAAAGTTATCAGGAGAGATTTTGGTTCATTAGAGATAATTAAAGGAAATGGTGAGTGCTAACAGATTATAATGTCTTACAGTAGAAGTTCCTAAGCTTCCCGTGCCACCTTGAGGGGGGGAAAAACCAAGAACTATTTGTTTGAATATAAGCAGATGGGTGAATGTGATAGCCCTTAGGCAGTCTTCCTTCCTGATGAGCTATCACATGTGATCTTGTCTAGAACTGTGGTCGTGTGGGTTTCTACTAGGTGCTGTGCTAAACAGAGAAATGAGTCCACAAAAGGAGTGTGAGGTTATGATTTGTATGGCAGTGCAGAAATTATTTTATCAGTGATTGCCTTTTGGCTGATGGTTAAATAGAGGCATAGATAATACTAATGCATTCTTCTTGCAAGACTGAGAAGTCAATTAAACCCCATGCAGCTGAGACAGATCCCTTTTATCGAGATTTCTTTCAGAGCTCATGTGACTTCCTCCAGATAATAAATTAGCAACTGGGAATGGATTATCAAAGCTAGTTCCATTATTTAAACTCTTAATACAAATTCCCTCAGGATACTTTGGGGGAAAATCAGCTACAGTAGATTTTTTTCTTTCCCCTTCTTTAGGAATTGGCTCAAAAGAAAAAAAACCCTGACTGACTCATTTAGACTTATGTAAAATATTCTGCTGGAAAGTTCTTGCTGATGTGATATGTCAGGATTTCAATCATCTGTCATGGGAAAGAGAAGGTACAGTGCATAGACACATGACTACTGCAGTCAAACAACTAATTCATATTCAAAACATAAGCACTCACCAGGAAGAGTTACTTTCTGCAAATCTTAAGCTCTGGAGCTTTTAAAACTACTTAAGTTTTATGAAAGCACTATATTTTTGTGTTAAGGCCTTTTAAAACAATTTTCTGGTTAGTTGATATTAACTATCGTTCATCTCTTGTAGTTTTTGTATTTTGAAAATATTTGAGTTCTAAACCATTCACTTCCTGAAATTGGTTTGCATATTATTCATTGCATATGTTAAAATAATGAAAGGGGATATTCTTGAAGTATGAATCTGTACAAACACTGAAATCCCAACTTCATTATGAAAGATGACCTTAATGCTGCTTGTTCCAAAATGTTATATCTTCTGGCATCCTAAACAGAGAAAGCATGAATTAAACATGAATTAAACTACAAAGGTATGATATTTAGAACTTGTGCTTTGCCTTTCATCAGTACCTTTTTTACAGCTGGCAGAAAGGAGCTCATTCTATTTCATTCTATCTGAAATGGAAATAAAGTTTGCAATAACAAATGTTTAAGAAAAGTAAAGCTCACCAAGAATTGCAGCTGTGGAACAGGGAGCCTAGTTCAGCTATGCTTGGAGATTACTTGCCACTACATGTTATAACAGGGACTGATGGGGAACCTTCTATTCAATAAAGGTTTACAGAAAATCCCTGAAAACCTTCAAGTTCCAAGTGTAAAAAACAAGACAGCCTCTTTGCTTCACAGATTGAGAGAAAGGCTAATTGAGTTTCCCGGCTGTAACAGTGTGATACATTGCAGTTCTGACTTTGCACTGTTGATTAACTACTGTTAATCTACTTGTAAGGGAGCAAGATGAATCTGCATTATATTTCAAAAGTGGATGAACATTCTTTGATCAAATCCAACTTTACCTCATGTTCACATTCTGACTGAGCCTTATCTCCTGAGCAGGCTTTCCTCTGACTTCAAAGGATGCTCCGGTAGGTGCATGCGCCTCTAGGTTGCATGTACCACTGCTGTGTACTCCAGAGCTTGACTTACAGCTTCATTGTATGGACTTGAGGGTCCTGTCAGAACCTGATGCAATTTGCTCTGTTAACAATGTACAGTTAGAACTTTACCACAGACTGCTCTCTCGTAGTGTGGCTACCAACAGCATGAACTATAGGCTGGGCACTTGACATGCTAGCCCTAGTTGCTAGACAGTGTCACAAAAATATAGCATGAAGGTAGCTGTTGGCACTTCTGGAAACGGGATACTATAGGAACAATATTGGATTGTAAAAGGAAAAATTATGGGATGTAGTAGTACCCGAGTGGTTGAAAGTAGTGGATGGTTGGGGTTTCTAGTAAGTGGGATTCTGGTAGAGAAGGGAAATTCTTGCTTGTTTGTTGCAAATGCTCTGGCTGCAGTTCCTTGCCAGAGCACTCTTAATAAAAGAAAGATGAAGTCTTAAAATAGACTTATTCCCTGGATATAACACCATGAATGAGTGGCAGACAGTGTTATTGTTGGAGTGCTGTATTAGTTTAAAAATTCTGAAGCTGTAACTGCTAAATACTACTAGAATGAGTGTATACAATGTGCTTTTATCTAGACAAGTAGAAAACTTGTGAAGGGAAGGGTATAGTATGTTAAAATCTAAATTAACAGTGACTGGATGGGAAGGAATATGTAGTTCTTTCCTGTGTCTCAGGTATGTATATATATGTATGCTCACTGGGGAAGAAAAAGAAAAGTTTAATTTCACTTTCAGAATATTTATTAAATATTTTCATGTAATGCAATTAATTCTGCTGGCAGCACTTTACAGAACACTTGTTAAAGTAAAGAGCAACTTGGCGTATTTTTGTTTTCAGAACTTCAAGTGCCAAATCATTTAAATCCAATCAGATCCTAAAACTGGCATTGGAATTAACCTGCTGCTGCTTCTTTTTGGCATAAGAGTTTACCTCAATAGGAACTGACTTCACAGGTATTTCATGCAGACATGAGTGTGACTGGGGTGAAGGTATCCCTTTACAGGATTGCTGCAAACCAGAAATTGCAGACTTGCCTTCAGTGTGTATGCAACGTATTTAACGAAGCGGTGAACAAAGTACATAAACCTGAATACACTGGAAGGCAACAGAACCTGTGAGTTTTCCAAGTATAATTATGCATGGGATTTGGTCTGTTCCTTCTCACCTGCCCTGATGGGAAGGGTATCCACTTATTGCTGTTCATAAGAATTAAGAAAGCTAGATTCAGCTGTTTGTTCAATGCAGATATCTATTCAAAGATCATCTATTCCAGCATGAACCAAGAGACTTCAGAGTCAATTACCAAAATCAGTAGAAAAAGCAGGTGTGTGGAATATACTTTTTTACATAGAAAATGTGGTGTTTAGGAATGAACCAGCTCAAGTTCATATAACATAGCTTCTATCTCAAGTCAGGAAAGTTTACTGACAATGCCATAGGATCACTTCTAAAATATAGCACTGGTACTTGAGCAATGCTTATGAGTTAATTTTGAATTGTTTTATAGCACATAGTTATCCTACACATGGTCTTGCCTGTGGTGCTTGAAGTAGGGTTCTAAACTCCAGTGTTCCGTGAAACGAATATATTTTTACTGATCAGCATATCTGTTTAAGATTCCTTCCACTAGACTGAATAAAATAGTGATATGTGATGTAGTGTATTCCTGTTATATTCGGGTATATGTTTCAAAGCAATAATTATAGTAGGATCCTGGTTAAGAGCTTAACTTCCTTATTTTAGGGGGAAAAGTGTATTTCTGTGAAAGTAAGGTATAGATATTAATTATATGACATCTTAATTAAAATCGATTTTTTTTTTTTGAAGAGTAAAGAGGTCTGATACTAGTTTAAACATAACTGACATGTCTAAGACACTAAAAAACAACCTCAGCCAAAGCAACAATGCCATAAACCAGTACAGAATAGAGAGTTTATCTTCCTTTAGTCAGGGTCATGTTCACCTGTGTTCCTAGGTCCATTAATATATTTTTGAATTCTAGAGCATCAATTTTCTGATGGAGCAACCAGACCATGCTTCCTTGTTTAACAGGTAATTCTGAGATATAGCTTTATAATGTCCTTGAATTATCTCGGCGCATGTTTTATCAAAAATATGATACAGCCGTAATGAAGTCATAGTTCAAAGGAAAACTTGCAATAATAACATAGACAGCAGGGTACCAGTTCAGCTTGTCTTTTTCTTCTGTTGTCTAACCTTAACAAACCAAAATGCCAATGGACTTGGAGGGGAGTGTTTGCGCAAGGTGCAAGTTGCCCTTTGTTGATACTGTGTTTATTGATCAGAATGTGTAGAATATATACTTTTCCTTCCTGATGAAGTTTGTTTCCATTTTTCCATAGAACCAGAACTATGTTAATCACAAAAGTTGACTCATGGTAAAAGTTCTTTACCCTCTTAGAGTAGAAGATATCATTATAAGTGCTTCCTGAATTTGACCATACTTGATTTACAAAAAAACCCGCCGTGTGCCTGCGTATAAAAACATGCAAGGTTGAAAGTCATAGCCATGGAATGTACCTTGGAGATCCATGTGCATATGTGTTCTTCCCATCCTCTGGATTCTGCATGCTAGTCACTACAGTAACAGACTAGGAAAAACCCTTATGTATAGCTGTATAAACCTGATGTGTACTATACTGTAATAGAAACTGAGGTATGTGAGAAAAGATCAAACACTTTTAGCTTTTTCCCTCTGGATGCTGCCTCTTTTTAGCAACATTTCCATCTTGCGTTCCTCTGGATGTAAGCTTCCGTACTGAGAAGAATATACCATAAAGTGTGTTGGTAACAGCAGTCAGATGAGCGTGGGGAACTATGGGTTGACTCTTGTCTGCTAGTGGGGATTGGATAAGTCTTGTGGTCTGTTCTCCCTCTCTGTGAAATAGAGAAAAAAGCACTTGGGATAGTGTTTTGGGAATGTGTGTGTTTGGCTTTTTTTTCCACCAGCATCTCCCAATGTCAGAGGTCCATTAGCAGTTCTACTGCATTTTGTAGTACAACACAATAAGTAACTGACTAGTAATCTGTAGAAGAGACAAGATGTCCTGAAACATAGAAAAAGTAGCATAGAAAATTGAGTCCTTTCTTTCAGCAAGGCAAACAATTGTTCTGGTGATACTTTGTGGGTTGGTTTGTTTTCTGTGTGCCTTTTCTTTTTGAAGGCTTGTCATAGCAATAATTTAGCTATACTGAATTCCTGCTTTTTGTGCAGAACAAGGAAGAACCTCACCCTCATTATATACAAGTAGAGCTGAAAAATAAGGATCAGCCAGCATCTCTTACTTTGCCTTCTGTCCACAGGTAAAGCTCTGTACCTGGGGGCTTGTCTTACTTCAATATTTAGGACTGGCAGTGGCAGACCATGTTCTTAAGCCTTGCACAATTTTTAAAATGCTTTCGGGGTAAAGTGACATGCTGACTTATGAATGTGGCCTTTAAAAAATATCTTAGTAGTAGTTACCCCTTTTCGGGGAGGAAGGGGGATTGGGCTGAAAGGAGCAATCTCAGTTGAACAATATGAGCAGTTGTGCAGAAGTCTGCATCCTGTCCAGTTCTACACAGAACTGTCTTGGACCAGGAGGCAATGTATTTGATTTTAACAATGAAGGAGTTGAGTAAGGGTTGTGGAACCTGTAGCTCACAGGAACTAAAAAGTGAACACTTTCCAAGAATGGATTTTATGCAAGTGACCAAAAAAGCTGGAAAAAAAGTGTTGAAAAATTCCAAAGTACATGCATAAGGTGTGGCATTATAGCATCAGATTGTTCTGTAACACACGAAGAATAGACAGATTTCTAGGGTACTGCATCTGACCCCTCAGAAAAAGGCAGAAACTGCAGATGGTACTGCAGCAATAGATGTTAGCCTAAACTGTCTAATATTAAATAGGAGTATGGAGCTGTAATTTAACTGTATAAAAATTTGAAGAACACAAACCACTTTGGTTTAAAGAAGTCGTTGAAATGAATATTTTATTTGCAGAACCACATCTCCTGCTGCCAAATTACATAGCAGATTATGATACTAATCCCACTTAAATAGTTACATAACCAATTACTGGTAGGTGTTATCAACTCACTGTAGCCTTGTAATAGTTTAGTATTCAATTAACGTATTGTTTGTGGAGAAGGTTGCATGGTAAAGGATGTGGAATAGAATTTTGGTCATTTTCCTGTGTCTTTCCATAACTATGGAGTATGAATTCTTCTCTGTATTGTGAAATGCATTGTTCAACTATGTTTTCTAACTATAGCTACATATAATGCAGAAATCTTGAACAAAAAAATTTTATGCCAGAATGTGGTTGGCTACTTGAAGAGACAACCAAGATAATCAAACTCCTGTCCAGTAGTAAAAAGTTTTAAAAAGGCAAAAATCATGTAAATAACTGCATAGCATGGAAAATTGGATCCCCATTGCTTCAAGACACTTCTTACCAGAAGAAACCAATACGCTTCTGGTAGCAATTTTCCAGTGGTATACAGAAAAGAAATGTAACTTTTGCAGAGTGAAAATGTTCTGTGAAAAATGGTAAACGATTGAGATTTTTCATTATAGAAATAATGTAGGTTGTTTGTGGTTAGCCTCTTGAGTAACTGGTCCTTCTGAAGTATCAGCCCTCTGTGATCTCATGAATTCTGCTTCAACAAGTGGCATTATATGTATCTTAATTGAAGCTTGGAAGTAGTTTGATTAGAGGGTAAGGGTTTTTAAGGCTTATGTTATAGTCTCTTGTCAAGATTTGTGGAGTAAATATTAAAATGTCAGCATGCTGTGAGTAAAGCTTTTTGAGCCCATTCCTTTAAAGCGAAAGTTCTGAGACTCTTGGAATGTGTCAGATGGCTTATGTGTTTAAAGCCTTAAAGTATGTTTTGGGGAATGTACTAGAGATTGTGACCCTTTCTATGTTACAGCTTTTGAATATATTCAAACTAAGCATGAGACTTGAACAACTGCTAGACAGCTCCAATGGTCTGTGCTACAGTGGGGTAGCAAATCCTGTCAAGCTACTTTTTTAAAAACAAAAAAACCTGCTTTAAAAAACCAGCAAACCCCCTTTTAATTCAGAGATGTAGGAAGTGATGACCTTCAGTGATGGAAGCTATTAAAGGCAGATCCCAATACTTCAGGTTAAATTCTGTTCCTGTATCTATAAGGATTGACTGGAATGCAGGAGGACTCTTTTGGTAAGAAAAGGGGAAATCACTCTGTTTTGAACAGTAGAGTTGAATTTTTTGTTGTTTTTCCCCTTTTGAAAACAGAACGTCAGCTTATTGTTTTTTGTAACATAATTTAAAGTCCAGTTAGCTGTACACTAAACCCATGTAGCCTGACTTCTGTTGGTGATAAGGTGGAGCCCTCCTACCCACAGGCTTATGAGTGTAGTCCAGATTTTGACTGATGGCCAGATATGACCTGTATTGTCTGGTGGTGTAGACATAAAGATGATTAGTATAGGGAAGGAGGACTTCCTAGTCTTGGGTCTGCTTTTAATATTGTGTTTCTAGCTACATTGTCCACCTAGCTGCATTCTCTTACAAGGTATGTACTCTAGTGTTGCAGTAGAAGGAGGTCAATTTTATAGCTCTTGCCGGAAGAGGTTAAGAGAAGATATGGAAAAATCTATTCATCTTTAAAACATTTTAAGTGCTTTTCCATAACAAGTTGTTTAAATATTTAATGTAAACAAACAGATATTATTTTACAATGAATACTTTCATTAAATATCTATTCAAAGCAGATGCATACGTCTTACGACAGGTGGACTGGAAGGTGCTTATCTAAGGAAGAGAAAATGTAGTCTTTAAAATGATCTGTTAATTGATATCTCTGTTTCTAGCTTGCAAGCTCTTTCTGAAATGCTAATGGATTTGTAGACCTTAAGCTTTGCAGCAGTGTATTTTAAATCTTCAAACTCAGTGGGGCATGTATAATAATCTAGAGTATATACACAGGCCAAGTTGCTGGGTCCTGCGCTTTGGTCACAACAACCCCATGCAATGCTACAGGCTTGGGGAGGAGTGGCTGGAGAGCTGCCGGGAGGAAAAGGACCTGGGGGTGTTGGTCAACAGCTGTCTGAACATGAGCCAGCAGCGTGCCCAGGTGGCCAAGGCGGCCAACAGCATCCTGGCTTGTATCAGGAATAGTGTGGCCAGCAGGAGCAGGGAAGTGATTGTGACCCTGTACTTGGCACTGATGAGGCTGCACCTTGAATATTGTGTGCAGTTTTGGGCCCCTCACTACAAGAAGGACATTGAGGTGCTGGGCTGGAGTGTGTCCAGAGAAGGGCAATGAAGCTGGTGAAGGATCTGGAAAACAAGTCTTATGAGGAGAGGTTGAGGGAACTGGGACTGCTTAGCCTGGAGAAGAGGAGGCTGAGGGGAGACCTTATTGCTCTCTACAACTACCTGAAAGGTAGGTTGCAATGAGGTGGGTGTTGGTCTCTTCCTCCAAGTAACAAGCGATAGGCTGAGGGGAACTGGCCTGAAGTTGCATCAGGGGAGATTTAGATTGGATACTAGGAAAAATTTCTTCATTGAAAGAGTGGTCAGGCATTGGAACAGGCTGCCCAGAGAGGTGGTGGAGTCACCATCCCTGGAGGCATTCAAAAGTCACGTAGATGTGGCCCATAGGGACATGGTTTAGGAGGCATGGTGGTGTTGGGCTGATGGTTAGACCTGATCCTAGAGGTCTTTTCCAACCTTAATGTATCTATGATTCTATATTTGCATTGTGACTCTCAATCTTGCATACGTTTGTTCACAATTGAATCACTTGTGAAGAATGTAACTTACATACTAGTGAAATTCTCTAGCTATAAATTTTGGTAATCAGCTGCTTTTTCAGGGTTCACGTTGTGTACGTCTTTCTGTCAACCTACTTTCTCAAATGCTCCTTTCCACGAACCTCTGACTCATGGGAGACTAATAGGGAGATTCCTTTTGGTTTATCATCTGTGCTGTTAAGTTCTCCTCACAAATACCTGTTTGCTTCCCCTCTTCTTTAATGCTACATATAATGCCCTTTTATATCTGGTATCTTGTTGCCATGCTGCTGCCTGCCCTGAGAGATGGCACTTTTTCTCAGGCTGCCTGGCAATGACAGTCTTTTTACTTGCTTTTGATTGCTGGATTACACATTGTTGGTTTAAAGCATGTGGCTGCATGCATCCATGAGACTCTCATAACCACAGTTATAGGATTATACCTCTCTGCTTCTGGGTTTTTCTTCATAGGCAGTACTGGATCTCAGAGGTAGGATGAACAGGAGGAGAGTTTAAAATGCTGTTAAAGGGAATGAATAAATTGAAAACACCAAAGACTGCTTGTGTCCTAAGCTTCTGTACAAATTCACTTTGAATTAGCTTGGCAAAAGCCATTTCTGGTTTATAAAAATCTATGAAACTGGTGTTTTCCTCTAGACTATGATCCCTTCAGAGATTGGTGTTGGGCTCTAAATGCATGAGACATGTAGTTGGCTTTTCTTTCAGAAAGTAACTTATATTACTCTAGCCTGTTACTCTTTTGCATCAATTATAATCAGGAGTGAAATCTGTGTGGAACAGTAAGTTGTTATACTGTGTACAAGTGGCTGAAATTTGTGGTGGCTTATCTATGGGATTCTTCCTGTCAAAACTCTTTTGTACTCCCTCCTTCCCTCCCAGTTGCCCATTACTGCATCTCTGAAGTCTAATCTCAGCCACAGAAAATGACTGAAAGAAGGGTGAAATGAAGTTCTCTACTTTATTAGTTAATGATTTTATATACACTAACTGTATAAATGGCCTTGTTGACATGAAGGAAAATGTCAGGAGGAAATAAATAGCAAGTCTCAGCAGCTGTTCAGCACAGCAGCCTTGTGGCAGCAGAGACTTCAATAGGCTTTGTAAGCTCCTTGCTTACTCCTCCCAACCCCCCCGCCCTTGCTCAAACTACAGTGACTCTAATAAAGCATACCCTTATCAGTCTTGTGACTTTCTTATTTTTTTAAATTAAGTTTGATTTCACACATATTTATGACCCCTTTACCTGCTGCCTTCCCTGCCCTGGAATGAGTGGGAGTGTAGTGTTGCCTTCTGCAAAATACAAATGGAATTGATGTCAAATAAAATTCTGATACTATAAGGAACTTCTGAAATATATTTTTCTTTACCTTCTGTGCTTCAGAGATTTAATACTTGAAACATCTCAGACAAATGTTTTTCTGCTTTTTAACCCAGAAGAACTGCACCTAAATTGGAATATGTTCATAGTACCTATTAATGTTTGGGTTTTTATTGGAGAAGTCATAGATGATGATACCTAATGTATGATTAATTTTAATTAAGCTAAGAATCCACAATGTAGTGACTATTCTAACTGGATATTGCTAAATAGGCTCTAATTCAGCAGCAGTAGCAAGGCTGCAGTATGGTCAGCCTTGTTCTTGCTGTATTTGCCCTTAACTTTACATTTCATTGTCTTATAGAAGTTATATAATTGTAATACAATTGTAGACAGATCCAGGCATTTAAGAGCTTGAAAATGATCTACTGAATCAAAGCACAATAGCTGAGACCTGGTGTGTGTAAGTCATTGCATCACTGTTCATATTGAAGTAGTCTTGCTTAATTTAGGTTTGGTGGGAAATGTTCTACTGTTCACAACTAATTATCAATGGAAGCCATGTAAATAAAACTGTACCCTCAAGTCTGTGCCACTGACGAAGATCATTATCAAGATGACATGTCAGTGATGAATATGATGATGTTGGCAGCATGCATTGTCCTTGCAAAATGACAGAAAATTCAATTTCTCCTGTGTGCTTTGCATGAGGTCAGAAGTACCCCTGTTTCTTTCAAAAACTGAGTATTTTTTCCTCTTGTAAAATAATCACCTTGCTTGCTTTGCGCTATGGTGAGTATTTACTCACTAGCACTGAACGAATCACTGAACTGTAGTGGTCAGAAAAGAATAGGAGGCAAAAGGAACTATAAAAAGTAAATAAGAAATTCTGCATATCTATAAATATTTAAATACCTCTTCTCAGCAAAATATCTAAATACAGTATACAACACATAGCAATGATTGGTTTTAGCTAGATCAAGAGATAAATTTTAATTGTTTGCCATGTTGTTACTAGCATTGAGAAGGAGAAAGTGAGCCTTGGCTTCAAGCTGTCAGTCTAAAGGAAAGCATGAAGACTTCTAGTTAATAACTATCCATAAATTAACCAGCACACCAAGTAGGGGTTTTGTATCACAGCATTGTCTCTGAAACACTAGTAATTCTCCAGATTTGTTTATTCATATCATTTTGCTGAGGGTGAGGGACCAGATTTTGGCTTTTACTTAGTGGTTGGTTAATGAAATCCACCTGAGAACTGCCAGCCAGGACAATGAATACCCAGCCTTGTGTTAAGCTCCATCTGTTCTTTTTCAGTCAAGTGTAGCAAGAGGGTAATTCTGTCCAGTGAATAGCAAAATCCTGCTCTGCTGTCCCTTGTAGAAGGTGATTGTGCCCTCCTTGTCTTGAGAGCATCCACATTTATCCTGGCTGTTCTGCACCCACCTCTTGTACCCCTGTGCCTCAGGGGCATGAAGGGCATTGCTCCCACCCTCTGGGGCTCAGGGCCCTGTGCAGACCCACTGTTGGGGAAGTGGGCCCCTCAGCCCCTCCCTGGTGACTCTGCCTGGCTTTCTGCAGGAGTAGGGCTAGCTCATCTTCCAGATCCTGAACAAGATCCACTTGCATTAGTAAGCTCTAACTTATGCATTTTGTTGAATGATGTTAATATTTATGAAGCACTTTCTATTCAGAAGTTAGGGCAACACAGAACACCTTTGGGAGCTACTGTGTTGTTACTACCTTACCTTATAGATTGAGAAAGTAAATTCACTTGCCAAAGGCCATGCAAAGTCTCTAAGGGAACCAGATATATAACATTTGTCCATTAGAGTCCTTTTACCTACACAGTAACACCTACTTTAGACATAATAATCTTGGAAACATAATACTGGTAAGTACTGGAACCATTAAAAAGTAAAGCAAGTACAAAAAGTTTTTCTGGTGCAGTTATCACATAGAAGCAACTGCAAGAAAGCACTCTGCAGTGTGCTCCTTTCTATTAGTAAATTAATGCCTCAACCATGCCACCTGATTGCCTGCCAGCTGAATTTTTCTTAATGTTGAATGAGGCTGAGGCAGAGATAGTAGGTCCTGTGCCAGTGGTGAAACCAGCTTGGATTTGTAACTATACATGAGGTTTTTGTTGTTTGTTGTGTTTTTTAAATTTTGTCCAAAATAGTCTGCCTGTGGCACAGCCCTAGAAATGAGATGTTTGAGAATGATCCTACCTACAGAGTGGGAACCGATTTGCAGTTGCTAGGCTGACAGGTTCACATAGAAGAAAACAAGTTTGTCTGATCAGCAGAGAGAGAAAGCATTCCTTGTATATATTTCTTAGTCAGGGATGAGGACCCAAACCACAGCAAAGAAATGAAAGGATAATTGGTTGGACACTAAAAGCTTTCATTGTTAAAACTACATTTCTTTGCCTGTTGGATCAGTGGTTGATCATTTACACCTCTGAGGTAGGTGTTGTAAGCAGGAACACATTTTATGGAGGGACCGCACCTGAAATATTAACTGTTTTCTTAAAAAGCATCAAAAATCACCCACTGCTACTTTCAAAACTGGCCTTTTCCTCATATGCTGTTGTCGCAGACATAGGAAATCAGCAGTGTAAAAAGAGCCACTCCTGTGAGAAGTACTAGATCTATAATGATGTATTATTGATGTGTCTTCCCATTAAGTACTCTGTAATTGTATTACGTTAGGATAATAATTTTTTACTGCGGTGTTTTGCAGCTCCTAATGTGCACCACAAAGTTGTGTTAGTGAGCATGAAAGTAGAAGACTTTTTACAGTGCAGTGCTTCCATAAGGTTGTATCAGTACAGCCTTGCCTTTGTTGTTAAAACGCTATTGCCCAGGATCTACACCCTGTGCTAAACTTTAGGAAGTGCTGTAGAACAAAAATAATTTGTTGGCTGCATTGCTGCTTATGTGGCTTGCTTTTCAGCTTTCCCAGTGTTTTTCCAGTTGCTGTTAATGGCCTTTATGAAAAGCTACAGCTGAAATCCTTACCAAGAAATTGAACAGGCACCAAAAACTGCAATATCGTGGTACTTCTGATTATCTTGCAAAGAATTCTGCCATCTTGTAAATTTCCCTTCAAGACTCTTGATACAGCCTGAATTTCCAAATCCAGATGCAGGAATAAACACAGCTTAGAGGCTAGTGAGCTTACTTGAGAGAAATTACACAGTTGCCCCTGCGCATGTCTTAGACTGGGATGCTGGTAGTTGTCTCAGCTTTCAGGCATCAGGTTGTTCTAGTGAGTGTTTTAGGGTGGTTGGTCTTCCCTTCTTGGGCACCAAAGTAGCAAATTGTGAATTGCTTTGGGCACGTGGACACACAAGAGGTGACTCTGCTGACCCTCAGTCTCCAAAGCCCTGCTTGCCAGCATTCTCACCCAAAGTGTATTAAAATCTCTCAGCTGGTTTTCAGTGGGATCAAAGCAGAATTGTAGGTGATGTGGACTGTTGGAAGGCAGTATATAACATAAGTAAAGGCAGTAGGTTGCCAATTTGATAAATATCAGGCAGTCTGAAACACCTTTACTTGGGTGTAGGGAATCCAAGTCACAAGACCTGTGACATATTAATATAGCAAAACGGAGATTGATAGATTAATGTTGGCTTGCCTCTCAGTTGCCAGCTGCCTCATAATGACTCACCCAGCTGTGATACAAATAGGAATAATTTCTAGGTTCTATATTTAATTTTAGAGTGCTTATTTGTTTTGGTCATATTATATTTAATAGTTTAAAATCATATTAACATTCCTAAAGACATGCAAATGTCTTTTTGGACCAAAGAAGCTGAGTGGT
This sequence comes from Phalacrocorax aristotelis, assembly GCF_949628215.1. NCBI lineage: Eukaryota > Metazoa > Chordata > Aves > Suliformes > Phalacrocoracidae > Phalacrocorax > Phalacrocorax aristotelis. The sequence continues at coordinate 93,064,095 of NC_134276.1, read as the reverse complement.
GTATCTGAGATATCTTAGAGTTGACCACTAGTCAATGACAGCAGGTGCCAGATCAAGGGTGAAAGAACAAAAAACTCCACAGGCTGTTCCCTTTGTCTTTTAACCCTCTGAAAGTCCTGTAGTGGGTCAGTGCTGAAGACAGTCATAGCCAGTGGTGAACTGAGGTCAGAGAAGTGTATGACATGCTAATTTCTTCTATTTCCATTAGTATCTCTGTATATTGTGCATATTAAGATGCAGTGCTGTTACCAGTTTGCTGGTACTACCTTATGGTTATCATTGCCAGAAGCACCAGTGAGCCTTACTGGTACTCACTCCTCCTGAGTGGGAGCTGAGGTGAGGGTCACTGACTGAGCCATCTGTTCCAGCATTTAACCAGCTTCTTTCTCCAAGCTTTGTGCTTTCTTCTAGCTAAACTCTTATTACATTGGAAATCAGTGCAACATGAACATAATCTAGTGATAACTTTCATAGCTTCGAATTAGAATCACAGAATTATGTGATTCCTGTGTCCCTACTCCTGCTCACTGCCCTTTGAGGTGTCTGAAAACTTCAGCGGTGTCTAGGCAAAAGTGGCTGTTGCTGCTCTGATAAGTGACCAAGAAAGGGAGAAGAGTTGGCATTGCATCTGTTGTTATCAGGGAAGGGAGAGGTGCTTCTCAGAGGCTATCTCACAGTCCCCAGTTCCTCAGCAGCAGTAGTCAGGAGCAAGCCTGATTCTTGTGTAATAACAGATGCTTCCCAGTGTCCTAGAGCAGAGTGTGTTTTTGTTGATGGGGGCAAACACTTAGTTGCCAGTTGTTGTAGCTTGTGATGTCTGGCAGTGTGGTTTTTTTTCTGCTGTTTGGTCTTAGGCTTTTCCCAGTTAAATAGCTAGAAACAGTTATTGGTGTATGGGGAAACTTTGGTCATCCACAGGGATAAGAAATAACTTTTGTGGTTAAGTAGTTCATAATTTCTGTTTTCTGTGGATCGATTCTGGGAAAAATAAGGAAATGCTTCTCGCTTTCCATCTCCTGGAAACATTCTCTTCTACTCCCTGTGTTTACTGTACATCTAATCAGGACTTATTCCCAGGTGAGTGTTAAGAATTCAAGTGTGTGCTTCTGTTTTTGCATTGTGTGTAGTTTCTTTTTTTAAAGATGGTAGTTATGTGAACTTGATTATGAAAAATAAAACCCCTTAAAATTCAATGTGTCTCAGATTATCCTTGGCTGTACTCCTGCCATAGTGCAGTTCTTACTCTTTACTCCCATCAGAAGTCGGTGAAGTCCATTTCCAATTTGTGCTCTTTCAGAGAATGGACCTACTCTTTCTGGCAACTCTGATTGTTCAGTCTTTGTATTGGCTTGATTGTCTTCTATCGCAGTGTCATGGTTTCTGCAATATATTTTTTTTAATAGTAGAATGACTGGAACAGTACAGAGCAACTTTTCAGAAGGCTAGAATGAGTCTGGCAAGGTGAGTTAATTGAAGCACTATTGGATCTGGGTTGGGTTTTTTCTAACTTTTTATCTTAATACTGTGTCAAGAGACAGACTAGCTGGCTCTGGAGAGATTCTAAGACAGTAATCTGCTTTGAGGATGGGGAATATGGGGAAAAGATAACTAGGAAAGAAAGAATAAATCCACCGCACCCTCACGTGGGTTTCTTGTTTTCTATTTGTCAACAGCTGGCTAAAAATCTGTTAACTCATCATGTTTCCTAACTAATTTGAAAATGTGTCTTTATGTTAAAAGATAAGATTCATGCTCTTCTGCTGTGTTTTAAGCTGGAGCAGGCGGGGTTTAGGAGGAACAATTTTTCAGTTAGGCAGTTGAAGCTGGAAATACCTGTGCAGGTATGTGCCTGTCAATGAAAAGATGTCTGGAGACAGATTAGTCTGCTTGTTTGAATGCTTGCTTTTCTGCCTTCTTTCTGAACTGCTATTTTAAATATCTTCTCTCCTTTCAAAAATAAGAAAGCTAGATTTTGTTCCAGCTTTCTTATCAGCTTCTCATCGGTACCTTTTAGTGAACTCAAAAGAGGCTCATATTGGTAAATAATTCAGCTTAGCATATAGTCTGAGCTTCTTGGGCAGTGTGACAATAAAGTTAAACACATTAAAACATCCAAGAAATAAAACACTGAAGATAAAAACTGCACAGATAAACAGCATTAAACCACAGGTATGTGTTTAGATTTTTTCCTCAAATAGATGTGTTCAATTCTCTTAAAACACATGCAGATTTGAGCAACCCTCTGGTTCCTCAAGGGGGTGACACAAGTTTCAAGAAGCAGAGTCTAAGGTACAGCCAGGACCCTGCTCTGATGCTCTAGAAAACATTCTTTAGAGGATGCTGCACCCTCAACCTGGGGGATCTTGTGTTGGCTCATTTATACCTTTATAATTACAGAGCACTGTAAATGCCTGGCCTTCAGTTGACTGAACAGTGTGAGTAAAGAAATTTACTGGAAAGACAAAAAATGAATTACCAGTGATTTTCACACCTGTCCAGGATTAATTTTTTAATGGAAGTAGTAGTGTTTCCTTGGCATGCAGAAATCTGGATGGTAGATCACTTGATTTGGGGGGGGATACTGCTGCTGCACAGGACAAAAAGTAAACCTCTTCAGCATCTCTGCTGTTTCTTCTGTCAGACTAAAAAGGAAAAGTAATACTAGACCCACCCTGCTTATTACCTATAGACAACTGTCCAAAAATACTAGCAACTTCCATGTTGTGAGCATCTGCCACAGAGGCATACAGCAGTAAGCTTTTAGGAAGCGCTGGAGTGGTGACAGCTCAAAGGAAACATGTCAACTATTTGGAACAGGACTGAATGTGCACTTGTCTAATTATTTTGGACAGCAATGAAAGCCACACATGTGAGCCTGCCTGTTAACAGACAGGCAGGATAGAATGTTAGGCAGGTATGCAGAACACCTAGCCAATTCTTGCAAAAATGGGAAACCTCACAAACATGAATTTTAAGTGCATGTGTTGCTTGTGTCTGTGACCCTCCTTCAGTGGATGCTCTGACAAGCTTCAAGGCTGCCTGAGGAGAAATATCGAATATTTCAGAAATATTTGGAATCCAATTTAGAATGATAGTTCACAAATACTAATTAGTAATTTTTGAGCTAAAGAAAATCTGTTATGGATCAGAAACCTTTGTATGGCATGCTCAGGACTTGCAAGGACCTTGTTATGAGCAGCTTTTAAATTTGAGACACAAACTCCAAGTTCTTAGATAGTAGAATCAGACTTTTCAGAAAGTTTACAAAAATGGGCAGGAAGCAGAAATCTTCAGATAAACGACTTAATATCTGCAAGAAGTCATGATTTACCCGGTTTGTTCTTCAGCAATTGTTCTGGGATGCTTAGTTTTCACAAGTAAGAGGTCTTTTACCACCAAATAAGCGTTCTCCCTTCACCCTTAGAGGATGCCACGTATTTGATTCTTCAAAATATGTTGCTAATGCTTTGCTTTTGTGAATTGCCCTAGTGTGCATTGACTTGCTCTGAAGAGAATAGAATGTTTGTTTAAGGAGACATATGTACAACTTTTAGGCTTTAAAAACCAAATAAAACAACCACCTAGTAGAGGGGAGCCAGTACACTCCTTGCTTTTGTAACCTGGTAGAAGTTTATAAGAAATAGTAATAAACTACATTTAAGGACATGATGTAATCTGCTTTGACTCTTTTGATACTGAAAGGATTACTACTTTAGAAAGTTATAAAGACTTCATCCCAACTAAGGAATGGATTAATACAATCCAATAACTGTATGCACTGTCACTCTAGGCAAATATATCACAATCATACAGGCTGGTTCCACCCAAGGTAAAAGCAGGGGAGGGTAATTCAATGGCAAATAACAAAGTAGTGATATCGTTGGAGACCTGACAGTTATGACTGAAGGTCATTACCGTGACATTATCATTATCTAGGCAGGATTAAATTAAGTCCAAAATTAATTATATTGTCCTTCCAGAAATAGTCCAGAAATACTTCTGGCAAATGTCAAAAGTAAGGTTCAACTTTTTGATTTTTTGGAGGTTGTCACTCAAGGGGTGTGTGTCTTTGTATAATCACAATAGAATAACTTGAAAGGAAGCCACTAAAAATGAGCAGTATTGGAATATTTCATAGCCCTTAATCTACACGTGCCAGTTAAAATCAAATTGATAGATACAAGAAGCATGACTGCAGTGTGTGCTTGAATCTTCCTCCTTTTTGAGAGGGGAAATAACTGGTTTTACCTCTTCTGCCAAAGCTACCCTTGTCATCCTTCAAACCTTACTTTGGTATATCCTTTCCAACTTGCTGTACTTAGAGGCATTTTCGAAGTACTTCATTTTCAGAACATATTGGGCAAATGTACTTTTGTGATCTGCCTTTACAGCTGTCATTTTTGCTTTACTGTGTATTTTTCCTTGTATGCCCAGTATTTTTATGCTATGCCTACGTCTGTCTCTTACCCTTGATTATTTGCTATACTTCCCTGTTTACCTACATTAGCCTTTTCTCAGTGTTACTACCTTTATTGCTAGAAGACTTGAGACATGTAGCTGAATTTATCTTTGAACAATTTCAGTTTCCTTTCTATATCTTATTTTGTGCATTCCTTACCCCTGTACATGTTTGTTTCAGCTTTATTCTCTGCCCACAGTGTGCTGTGCTGAAATTTAACATCTTTGTTTATGCCTGGTTTAGCCTCAGTTTGTTTATGGATACAAACACAAGTATTACAGGTGTTGCTTAAGTTCTCATCTGTTCATCTTGGCAATGGGATTTTCAGGATTTGGACCCAATTTACTTTCTGAGGAAGTACCATGCAATATACCCAGAAATGTCTCTGTTATTCCTGTAGCCAGCAAGCTGTGTGGCAGTTGGGGCAGCTTTGCTCTGTTTTCCTATTTCTAGTCAAGCTTCTACCTCCTTTTTAACTTTGTCCACTTCTGTGAAAATCCCTGCTCTCAACCTCGGTTCCTTTTGTTTTAGTCTCTAGCTGAAACTCCCGTGTGTATTTTCATATTTGGGCACTTTATTTTTTACTGCAGCAGGAATTCTTGTACATAGTGTGAATAAGAAACATTTGTGGGCAGGATTTCAGCCAGTTCTTCACCTTTCCTGTATGTACTGCTTTTGAGCTGGGACTTGGAAACCTGTGAAGCTCTGCTGGGGGAGACTCGTGGGGTATAGGGAGGGAAGTGTTGAAGTAGCAGTGGGAATGGGAAGTAGCTTTTGAATGGCTGAGTTTTATCTCCCCAGAAGAGTACTCCTTGGTCTCGCTGTGGGCCACTGGGTACCCATCTGGGATGCTCATGCTGAGTTAACCAGGGTGGTGGTTGCCTGTCACTGCTAGAGAATCTGTCCACTAGCCCACGTATTTTCCACCCTCTATTTTCCTATGTCTGTTCCTACAGAACCCCCTTGCTGCTCCATCTGCCCAGCTCTCCCTATGCTGTGCTGCTCCTGTGCTTCTCTGCAGTTCCCCAAGGTTGCTGGAAAACCAAGATGTTACTCTTTGGGGAGGAGATCTTGACTGTCCAGGGCATTGCCAGGTGACCTTCAAAAAAGTCACTGGCTTTTAATGATCTTATCTTCCTGATTGGTATAGTATGTTCTAGTAAAAGCAATACGGGAGAACTGTGAAGCTTTGTTTAAACTTGTAAACCCCTTAAAAAGATGAAGGAAGAGGAAGAAAAGAGGAGAAGCAAAACATCTTTGCTTTAAAATGGTAATATCAACAAAACCCAGTATTCTGCATCTGTGAAACCCTGTTCTTTACTTAATGTCTATTTGAAAACAAACTATGTGGTGGCCTGGGTCTCAACATCAGCAATTTTACTCTTGGGGCTGTGATGCCCACAGTGCAGATTTCTTGTGCTGCTTTAATGGATTTCTTCAGGAAAAAATATAGTTAACCACCCAATACTGTGAAATCACCAACTTTCTATAATTTCATGTTCTTAATCAAACAGACATGTCCCCTCTGACATTGAGAGATATGGAGGCGGGAGGATGAGGAGAGGACAAAAAAACAAATGCAAAACCATTCCATCACTGTGTCCCTTGTGCCTCCCTCCAATAATAAAAGCAAGTAGCAGCTGCAGCTAATATCCAACTGTTCAGTAGCTGACAAATGATAAACCAAAACCCGCATGCCCTGTAGCATGTCTGGAAATGTATTCAGTGTCCTAGGGATTCCTTGCAGCTCCTCTGAACCTAAGTGGTATACTGGATGCTGTCTCTCTCTGGGCTATAGTACCTGTGTGTTTATAGGATCTGAGTGCTTAGACCCACCTGAGGCTGTAAGAGAAGTGCATCCCTACAAAGCATTGCTCGGAGTAAGAGGAGAAACATTATTATTCTGTAGCCTTTTGATATTGGTAGTTTTGTGTTGCACTTAAGCATGTGCATTTTTCACTGGAGTGTTGCCTTTACCTTTAGGAATGTGAACTGGCTTGCTGCACTACTTGCTTGCATACCCATTTTCTTTTTCTCAGCCCTTGCTACTGTCCTTCTTTGACTTTCGTGTTAATACTTGTCATATCTTTAGTCCAGATGTAACCTATGGGTTCTGTGTCTATGTCTGCGTGCATGTGTCTGCAAAGAACCTGTCCCCTCAAAAAGCCAAAGAAACCCATCTTGACTGAACTTACTAGACCTCTTTTGTCTTTCAGTTTGTCCTGTTCAGCTTTAAACAATGTTCCTTACCAAGTATTTGTGAAGTTCTTAGAGCGGTGGGATTGCACTTCATTGTTCTTGTCTGACTAAAAATAATTTGACTCAACAAGTCTTTTTTTTTTCCCCTAATTAGTGCTAACACCAGGAATATGTTAAATTAAGCTCCTTACATTTTTCCTTCATTCATTGTATATAATGCCCCCCCTACTTTGTAGTCAATTTATGTGTTTCTTCTAGAACAGCAAGTCATGTATTCATGCTTGAGTGTTTCGTGTAGCCTTCAAATAGAATTGTTTTTATGCCTATGCAGGTCTTCTCTACCCTGGTGCATTGGACCCATAACAATTTACCTGTGTTTAATTTATAGTCTTGATAAATTTAAAAAAAGATAAATGAAAAACAGTAACAAAACCCCCCCTTGGTCAGTCTCATTAAGTCCATGAAACACAAGATGAAGAAGGAACTGACCCTTTGCCAGAAAATCTTGAAGATTCAAGCCCAGTCCCACCCAAGTCTAGTTTCTTTTGGCTTCATTGATCTCCGTCGTTGTCTCTTCTGGCTGAGCTGTGTTTGCTTTGGCTCCAACAGTGCTCTAAGTCCACAGGAATAATTCTAGTCTCCCCACATTTTATGCAGCACTAGTAGAAGGATCTAGCTAGTAGATAAATATGGGTGTTTTCTATATGTTTTAAATATTTGACAAATTCTTTTCATGATCCAAATAAGAAAAAAATCTGTCCTTTCAAATACTTTAGTACTAAATATTTTGGTATAGTGCAGAATATTGTAGAAATACTGCAGTAACATTGCTAAGTAATGTGCATTACTACTTCCATTTCTACATGAATTTTGATCTATTTACGTTCCTAAAGGTATTTTGCAATCTTCATGGATTTACTAGAGCAGTAAACCAAACCCTAGTTAAGGGGTGGGGGAACAATAATTGCCTGTTCCAGAAAAATTTCCAATCTGTAATATTTTCTTTTTCCTTACTATCTTCATCTTCTTTTGGAGTCTGTACAGCATCTCTGAACCTTAGGAAGAATGCTAATCGTATTACACAACTCAAGTTAGTTTATTTGAAAGTGCATGGCAGTTGGGATCTGTCTGCTTTTAGAACTCTGAGGTCAGTTTCTTTCCTTCAATATTGAACATGGAAACACAGCTGTGATCAGGTAGCCTTTGGGCCCTGACAGGTGTCAATATATTTGTAATTATGGGATTACTATTAAAATCTCATTTTTGGGGGCTGGAAAAAGTTTCCAGTAGATCAGACCTGTTTTATCATGTAATGAATGACGGATTAAAAAAACCCAACCAAGAACAACCTAACAGACAAACAAAAACCCCACAAATCAAAAAAACCCAAGTGCCTTCAAAGCTGGAAATGCAGTATTTACAAGGAAATTGAATTAATAATTATCAGTTATGATCTACATGGATAGCACCTAGCATGGTGTCATGACACTGTCCTTGGTTTCAACTGACATCAATGGAAGTTGAAGATGCCTGCTACTTTGAAGAGATGCTCAATGTCTCACAGGATGCTAACTAAAAATAGTGGTGCTGCTGACTTGTTACATAATTTCTAACAAGTCTCTGTTTCTCAATCTGTTGATTTTGAAATTCATCATTAGTGGCAACTCCCTGTAAATTCCCTCTTTTGAGCTCAGTCTGTTTTGTCCACGCTTAGTCCTAGATAGTAATCTAGAATTTAAACTCTTCTGTACATCACTGTTCATTATATGTACGTGTGCAATAACTGTGGCAAAATTATGAAGTTTAGCTCATTAAAGTTTTAGTTGAGGGCTGAATTCAGCTACCTTTTCTTTAAAGTAATATTTTGAGGAAAACTAGCTGACTCTTAAAGTCTCCATTTAAGAAGGCATATAAATAGTAGCTAAATTTTAAAATGGATTTAATTTCTTCAACTATTAGAGAATTTCCTTTATCTACAAATCAAAACAGGGTAATCAGTATAAATTGAAATGTTTCTGTGTGTGAATCAGTTAACATGCATTTTTCATCTCCAGGTGGTAATACATGTTGCCCAGTATTCAAGGGATCCCTCACTTTGATATGACTTATTACTGAATAAGTTCCTCTAATATTTGTCCTCACAAATTTCATGGCTGCTGGAAAAGATGTTCTCTAATGAGTTTTTGGTTCTAAAAAGCAACTTAATCTTGCTTTTGGGTGTGTATGAGGTGTGAGAATAGCCTCCTTTCTCTGATGTGAGAATATACCATGTGTGGTGTTCTGTTACCTGGCAGATGAGCATTTCTCCTGATGGAAAGTTTTACAGGGCAGTGTAATGATGCTGTTATAAACCAGAGTTAGATGTGGAGGTATGAATTCAGATATCACGAATTCCCAAGAGCTGTTTCTCTTGGGTGTGTTTTAGGTATCTTAGAAATAGGTGGGAAAGAAACTTTCTGTGACAAGCTTAAAGAGTTATATCAGATTTACTCAGGCTTCAGTGATCAAAGAGCTAAGAGATGGTCATAAGTGAATGAATGAATATCGCAAATTTAAACTGGTAGTATGGTGGTTGAATAGGCTGGAGAGTGTCTGTCAAAGGAGAGCAGACAGAAGAGCCCCTCTGGGTGGTGAATACAGCTAATCTACAACAAGCAGAAACAGAAGGAAAATGCTGGCCCACTGTTAAACAGAAGACCTGAATTACTCACTAACAATGCTGAGAAGGCAAAGGTTCTCAGCCTTTTCTTCACCTCTGTCTTTACCAGCACTATTGGTCCCCAGGCCTTGGGAACAAAAATCCAGGTTGATGCACACACAGACCCACTGTCAGTGAAGGAAGAGTTGGTATGTGAACTATTACAGGAGCTTGACCTCTACAAATCGATGGGCCCTGGCACTATCCACCTGAGGGTGCTGAGAGAGCTGGCTGATGCCCATTGCAAGGCTGCCCTCCATAATCTTTGAGAAACTGCGGAGATCAGGGATGTCCCAGATGACTGGAAGAAGGCTAATGTCATCCCCATGTACAAGAAGGGCTTAAAGGAGGATCCAGGAAATTATAGTCCCATCAATCTTACTTCAGGCCCTGGGAAAGTTATGGAATGAATTCTCCTGGGGGCTCTGACCAGTCAAATGAAGCACGTGATTGGGAAAAGCCATCATGGATTCACCAAGGGCAGATTGTGCTTGACAAAACTGACCACCTTCTATGACAAAGTAACCTGCTTCGTTGATGTGAGGTGAGTGGTGGACATTGTCTACCTGGATTCCTCCAAGGCTTTTGATACAGTTTCCCACAGCCTCCTCCTAGAGAAACTGATGTGTTACAGTCTAGACAAATGGTGTGTGCACTGGGTGGGGAAATGGCTGATGGGTCACACCCAGAGGGTGGTGGTAAATAGCTCCTTTTCAAATTGGCAACCAGTTAAATGTTGGCTCCCCTGGGGATCAATATTGGACCCAATGCTGCTTAATAACTTCGTAAGTGATCTGGATGGTGGGATCAAGTGTACCCTGATGAAGTTTGCTGATGACACCAAATTGAGTGGGGAAGTGGGTACTTCAGAAGGGACAGTCACCCTGCAGGAAGACCTGGATTGGCTGGAAGAGTGGGCCGGCAAGAATCTTATGAAGTTTAACAAGGACAAATGTAAGGTCTTGTACCTGGGAAAACATAATCCAGGAGTGCAGCACAGACTGGGATCTTCCCAGCTGGGGAGCAGCTCTGTGGGAAGAGATCTGGGGGTCCTGGTGGACAGGAAGCTCATCAACATGAGTGAACAGTGTGCTGCTGCGGAAAAGAAAGCCAACAGGATGCTGGGTTGCATCAAGGGCATCACCAGCAGAGATACAGAAGTCATTATCCCACTCTGAGTGCTTGTCAGTCTACACCTGGAGTACTGTGTCCAGTTTTGGTCCCCACTATGCAAAAAAGGATGTGGACAGGCTGGAGAGTGTCCAGATAAGGGCCACAAGGATGATCAAAGGACTGGGAAGCCTGCCATGTGTGGGGAAAAAAGGCTGAGAGAACTGGGTTTGTTCAGCCTTAAGGTTCCTCCTAAGCCTTCTTTTCCTCATCACTATGCTCCAGCATTTAAAGGGTGGCTAAAAGAAGATGGAGACTCCCTTTTTACAAGGAGTCACATGGAAAATATGAGGTGTAATGAGTACAAGTTACTCCTGGGGAGATTCCAGCTGGACACAAGGGGAAAATCTTTCACAATGAGAACAATCAGCCACTGGAATTATCTTCCCAGGGAAGCGGAGGTTTCCCCAGCACTGGACATTTTTAAGATTCAGCTGGACAGGGTTCTGGGCCACCTTGTCTAGACCATGCTTTTGCCAAGAAAGGTTGGACCAGATGATCTCTGAGGTCCCTTCCAATGTTTCTACTTTCTTGATCTTTAACCTAATTGTTACTCAAGGATCCAGGCTTTATATGGCTGTCATGCATAATACTGCTCTAGAGACTTTTGTAGAAAATGGAGTCTCCAATATATTTCCAAGCTGGAACTGTTGCTTTCAATGCAGTAACTCTTCCTAGGAGAATATTTGTGAGATGAATCATAGAGGTTGACAAAAATAGAACTGCTGAAATTGTCAGTCAAGGGTTGGAGAAATTTCCTGTCAGATTTCATGGCAGAAAAAGTAATACTGAATCAAACTTGGATTTGTGATCTTGTGCAGTTAACAACTAGACATTTTACTTTTATACATGGCATTCTATTTTTTTTATTTTAAAATGAATTCACTGTATTGGCTCTCTGAACTGAGGGGTATATTTGTATCTGTGAAGATGTAATTCTTTCAAATTATTAATGCCCCCCAGTTGTGTTTCTTCAAGATATCAAATGCCAGGTTCTACTGTTCTCCATGCTGAAAACTGTTTTGAAATTGATGGTATGTTCCTGCCTGTTTCCCAAGCTTAATGCAGCTGTTATGTTGAAGGACACCAATAGTTTCCATGTTACCATTACTTGCTTTATGGTTCTCTTCCCTTGCTACAGATCTCTTAATTCTGATGACAAAAATATATTTGTAAACCATGTTGTTTATCTGCCTTCAAAACTAGCTTGTTATGCACTTAACTAAATAATTGCTGCTACAAGCAGCAAATGCTACTTGCATTCTAGTATGAGCCTAGCTTAGCTTTCAACTCCAACTTGCCAGTTTTCCTCTACCATGGTAATATGGCTTGTTATGAGGCTTTGTCCTAATTAAGCAAGAAATAACTTTTAAGAGTTTACTTAAGTAGGGAAGGGAGATGGTGGGCCTGGGTATCCATGGAAACTCTGTTGTTCAAGGATTCTGCTCAGGATAACTTCTGAAATGAAAGTCAACACATCTCATCCGCGCTATCATTACTGAAGTGTTTGCAGAGACAAGCTCAGTGTTAATTTAGCAGATTTAATTTAAAATGGAGGAATTAAGGTTCAAAAGCTATATTTAGTGAATAAACCACTTTGAAAGAGCCCTCACCTCTTCTAATCTTGATGAGGCAATTTCATCACAATTTGAAAAGAGGTCAGCTAAATTTCCACGTACGTTACATGGCACAGACATTTGTGTATTTGAAAAAGACAAGTGCTAGAAATCTATTGGGATGAGGACCATAAAACTGTCTGCAATTTGAGGCCCTAAATTTAGGGCACTCTAATTAAAATTGTCTTCGCATCCAAAAATTGCAATCGTCTTACAAATCTGTTTGATTATATACTACAACTATGCCACTTTATTTCTGGTAGGCCAGATTTTTTTTTTAATCAAGCTGTTACATCTAGCTGTTGGGAAGGAAGGCAGACATTCTTATGCCTTAAACATTTTTCTTTGTATCTAAAATCCCTTCTTTTGACAAAACATTGTATTTGTTGCTATAAAATTTTGGAGATAGTATTTGAAGATTGTATCAAGACTCCCTGTATCAATTTAAAATTTCAGAGCAGCTCAGACTGGGGAATATATGAATGGAGGAGAAAGGAAAAGATGGTGTCAGTACTACAGTGTGTATAGATTTGAAAATGAGATATAGCTTGTAAATGGATTAGAAAATTATCCCTGGATTCTTCAAGTGTAAGCCTCCAATGCAATGTTGTACACTCAGTTTCAGATCAGGGCAAGTTAATTTTTCCATAAAGTAGCTTGTTTTATTTGTCTATTTTCATAGGTACCATTAATACAAGATATTAAAAATGTAACTGCTTTGATAAAGCAACATGCAGTGAAATGTGTCTGTATACAGTCTGTCTCTGGCACTTATAAAAAGGTGGGAGTTACAGGCTTAATGTTAATGAGACTTGCAGGTTTTAAAATACTGACGTAATGAACTGAGAGCTTGTCTGCTTTGGTTTTGTTTGTTGCTATTGAATTTGGGTGTCAGGATCAAATGATCGTTCTGGTAACGTGCTCTTAAGCATGCATTGGTTTATGTTGTATTAATGCTATTTTTCATATTTGTTCCCATGGTTTGTTACCCTTCCTGTAACAAATGAATTGTTTGGTGGTTTTGTTTTGGTTTGTGGGGTTATTGTCACTCTTTAAATGGATATCTTGATTTTTACTACAGTGAACTAGAAGCATGAGATGAAACTGAATAGCAGAAAACATTTTGGTTTAGAAAAACCAAACAACTGTACAGCCTCGTGACTATTATTATAGTCTTGTAAGGCAAATAGTGAAACACAATCACTTGAATAATGAAAGACACTGGAAAAGAACTTGAATAGCCAATTGATTACTTAACTGTGTCCAGTGATATTGCCTACCTTTCCATTCCTTAATTTTCTTTTGAAATCGTTGCTCTTGTATTATTTCCTTCTAAATATAACCAGTACATTTGAAAACTTTGACACTGGAAAGCCTGAGCATAGGTGGAACCAGACAGAGGGAGAGGGCAGAGGTTTACACATGGTGTAGCAGAAGGGACTTGCACTTGTGTGTTGATGGTTTTTTGTTACCTACAATATATAGGGAATGCTTCCTGATTATCAGAACGATGGGAATTTAATCCCATGATCCATGTATTCAATGGAAAAAGTGTACACATCCCTGGGGAAAAGGTCCTTACCCAGAGCAGCTGTGGTCTTTGTATTAATACTCCAGTCTTTGCCAGTTTATTTGTAGCTTTTCCTTGCCTGTCTCCAGCTCTGGATGAAACTTGTTTCTTTTCTTCGAGGATGGCATGGCTGCCTCACAGGAAGGTGGCAAGTGCCCACAGTGACCTGTATAGAAGTTTAGAGCCCCTCATGGGAATCAGGGAGCTGAGGCTTTCTGTTTTCTAATGAGGTTTTGTAACAGAGGCTGTAGTATGATGCATGTTTGAAAGAGATGGTAACTTCAAGGGTGTTTTTTCTGTGTTTGTATCCTAATTTAAGTACCTTAGACATGCTCAGAATCTAATGCAATTAGCAAGCTGAGCCTTGGAGAATGCTGGTGTGATGTGAAACAGCACTTGTCCGGCCTCTTCAGCTTGCATGAACGGAATCTTGATTTCTTATGAGATATTCTCAAAGCATATTCTGCTTTTGAAGATGTCTAATATGTAGTGGATTTTGCAGAAAATGTTTTAATGCATTTAAGGTCTTGGTAACAGACTTCACTGAATGTTTTACAAATGGACTGTGTAAAACTTGGAAACACTTACTAGATAATTTTTCTTTAAGCCCTATGGCACCTTACACTCTCTTGCTCTTTACAATACACTTACTGTAGCACTAACGCAAAAAATATAAAACTATGTTATAATTTCTACAGTTGTGTAACTGAACTCCTCATTCTTTCATCTCAAACTGTCCTTCAGCTTTCCTCTGATATGCCAGGGGTCTTTGTTTTTGCTGAAATTAAGGAAACTACTTCAGAGTTCAGACATAAATTCCAAAACAATACATTAATAATTCAATTTATTGCTAGCAGTTTCATAGACAACAATCTAATGTTTAAATGGTTCAATTAACATTCCCAGAAATTCTTGCATAAAACAGCTTCACAGGGATCTGTAATTTTATCTGTAAAACAAACCAATAACCTTGTACATTGTCATGACTACAATGTAATCTTATGTTTTGATTGCAATAGACCTATACTTCTGAAAGGGGCTGCTCAGTTGTTCACTATGCTAAAATGTTATGATTTTTTTAAAAGTAGTGGCTTCTATGGACATACAATACAATGAAGTTAGTAATAAACTTGGTTACTGTTACTTGAAAAGCTCTTAGTTTTTTTAGTTGTTTTTTTTTTAATTGAAAGTGGCTTAATGTTGTTGTTTAACCTCCTGTTAAACATACAGTAACATGGTAGTTGGTACCAGTTTGGAAAACATAGCTCTGCAGGGCCCATGTTTTCTTGCTAGTCACTAGTTACTCTAGTGTGGGCACTTTTTGTATATTTGTGAAAATAAAATGGAATCTCCAGCAGGAAAGCACTTCATTGATATAATTCAGCACAAGAAGCTAGGAAATGTTGTGTTCTGAAATGTGGTAAAACACTAGGAAATGACTTGGAGATAAATGATGGGATTGGCCTGATCGGTAAGTATATTCTTATAAGTATATAAGTATACCGTAAAGGACAATAAATAACATAATCCACTTTGTCTGGCTTTATCCAATTTAAGGCAGTTTATTAAGCAAAATATCTAAATGCTGTTCCAGGGGAAGCAAATGAAAGCTTAAAGTGACTGTAGTTTTCTTTGCTTAAGTTCCTCTGTGAGATGAGACAGTAACTTAGTAAAGGATGGCGCCAAGTCTTTTTTCCTGTGGCACGTTTAGGGCTTAAGTCCTGCTTCTCTGAGACCTATTTAAAATATATTTTTAGCACATGGCACTCTGTCCAATTAAAAATGAAGGAAACTAAAAGGAAAAAATAATTTGAACTCTTTGGAAATGCTGTGGTACAGCTGGTAGTCTTGGATGAAATTTCTTCTTTTAAAAGAAAAATTTAACTCTTTAAATTTCCCATGAACTAATATCTGTTTCTGTTGAGCATGACAGGGCGAACAGAAAAGCAGCTTTCAGAGCATTGCTTTTATGAATATCCCCTTTGGTCTAATGAATAAGTAATATGCCATCTTGTAAAGCTATAGCCCATTCATAATGCATCTGTATTATGGTAAGAGATTGTAAATTGAGAAATGCATTGTTTCTTGTTCTGTCTGGCTACGCTTGTCCCATAGGAATAACTGATGATCCTGTGTATCAGGCTTTAGTCACTTGGTAAAAGTGGTGGTTTGGCAGTTGCCCATGTTTTTAGGATGCTGTCTTATCCTTGAGTTTAATTTCTGTTTAGTATTAAGCAATACCAACTTTACCTTGGTGGGGAGGGTGACAGAAATAAAAACATGGACATTTAATGTGAGTAAAGCTCTGCAGAAGAAATTAACAGGTAGGGAGCTTTTTTGAATTCTGATATCTACAATCAGATTACTTAGTTTGAATTGCTAGTTTTTACTTAAATTGGGATTAAATAAAAATGGCCACTTTCTACTGTTCATAAATATAATTTTATTTCCATCTATGTGCACATCTAGAGAAAAATGTAGTATCCTGTCAAAGTATGCCATTCCTGACAAAGTTCTTATGCATCTCCTTGATGCTAGAATGATCAAATACATGAAGTGCAAATGAGGCATTTTAGCATCACTCTTAAAACAGAGCTTAGATTTGAGCGGGGCGCAATGCTTATTTTATACTTTGAAAAAGGGGCAACAGAAATGTTATCCTTTTACCTCATTATTAATGAAGTTTATGTAAGTATTTAAGGTGCTTTTTATCATTCCTTTGTTACTACATTGACCAATACTGAATGGTTCACTCTATAAATATGGTGCTGCTTCTCTACCCTAGAGCTTTATCCTGTCTTCCTTAAAGTTTATTTTATAATATCAAAAATATATGCATCATTCACTTTAGTTTTCACATTTAGCACAGTCCCTCTTAGGGAGGTGGGGTGGCAGGAATCCTTTAAAAACTGTTGCTCACGACCCTATCTGTAGCTTCATAATTGAAGCAACTCTAGCTGTTGTCCAAAAAGACAGAATGAATAAGTATAACTACACACTCCTGAAAATGCTCTTGAAAATAATAGATCTTTACCTCATTAAAGGTCTTGTGTAATAATTTTCACTTTTAATGGCAATCTCCTTTCAGAAAGAAACTTCTAACAATATTATCCAAGGATGTTAACATACAGTATCTTATTTAGGTGAAAAGACTAAAAAATACTTAGCTCACAAAAATGTTTGTTCTCTTAACTTAACTGATTTTGAAGGCAAATTCCCTTTAATTTTAGTTATAATCATAGAATCGTTAAGATTGGAAAAGACCTAGAATCAAGTCCAACTGTCAACGATCATACTAGTTGCGTAATATGGTAGCACATTTGTCTGTCTTGCGGCTGCCCAGGAGTATAGACATTGCCTGTAAAATGAAGGTAATTCATACTGCTTTTGCAACCTTAAATACACAGCTTGACATAATCTTTCATCATCTTGACCCTTTTTCTTGAAGAGGAAGGGAGAATTACATTAGAAGAATGGTAGCATCCTTTCTTTCCTAGGCATATCAGTCAACTGTCTGAGTCTTGCTTTCCTTCCATGCCCAGGAGCAAAGAGAAACATAAGATATAGAAAAGTAAATGATGGTTCTCTTTCAGATTACAGATGGTTGCTATATGTTAATTTTGGTCACAGTTGCAGGTGTTGCTGTTCAGTAGCAATACCCAGCAATAAAGGGCTTCAGCTTAATTTTGCATACTCTGCCTATTTGAACTATGCAGCCAACTCCCTTGCTTAATCTGAGGCAGATAGAGATGATGATGGTGCTCTCCATGGTGAAATGAGACAACTGTTTCTGTGGGTTGGAAATGGTTGCTGAACATGGAATCTCTAAAAGTGAATTATTTCAGATGACCTTGTTTTATAATGAAAATGTGTTTAGCATAATTTCCTTTTTCATTTGCATCTAAGTCCTTTCTGTAAGAATTGCTAGCCTGAGAAGTTTTTGACTTCTCTTCAGTTGGACTGAGGAATTTAAGGTGCTGCTTGACTACAAACAGGGGGACAGCATGGACCACAGATCAAGGCAAGAGTGTCCCAGAATATCCTATCACTTATAACCATATTTTCGTTTAGGTACATTTTTCATCTTCTCATTCTTTCTCTTGGTTTTCTAACCATTTAATGTAATGGTTAACCATTTTATGTAATGTCAGTATTACATAGAAGAAATAGGGAAAGAGCTTTCCAGGTATGCATTACCTTTTGGAGTTCTTCTGAATTTAATGGTGATGATATGGCTGAACTTAAATACCAACCCAGCACCCCTTTTACCCTGTTCAGGTGACCTATCTACTTGAATATGTAGACATTGCTTCCACAGGAGAACTTGGACAAGCATTTGCTAGTCATTCTGCTAGTAAGCCTGACCTTTTTTTGCAGAAGGGGATGGGGAGCTGAATGGCAGTGGTCAGTCAGCTGTGGCCAAATACTTTGTGTTACCCAGTGCTTTATGCATAGAGTCCTGTCTGGATGGCAGATAAGGGAATAGCTGAAGCACCAGCTTAAATATAAAGGTCAAAGGAATAATTTTCAGAGCCAGAGACCTGGGGTTTTATTGGTGGATTATCTTTCTTGGGGCAAAAGGGAAATCTGAAGTCTTTGCAGCTCCAAGCTGAGCGATTTCCTGCTCTCTTGAGGTTAGATTATATTTCGGTGAGGAAAATACATATAAATGGATTTATTACAGTTGTGAGTCATATACTGGCCATATACTGTCATCTCTTTGCACTAGAGATGCATTAATGTTCAGCCTGTTAAAGTAATAAAGCTTCAGCTGGATGTTTAAATTGATCTGATTGTCTGCTTTTATTCACCTGTGTATCCTAATCAATTAAACATTGTTTTAAGACATCTGTTGTCATGCTGGTCTTAAGCCAAACTGGTATTAAACCTTTCAAAGGCTGAAGGTGTTGAAAAAGCCTTGCACACACGTTACTTCCCTTATCTGCTAACACAGATAGTTATAGAAACCTGGTTTTCCCTTTCTTCAGTAAGAAAACTCTGCCTCCCTTGGGACATTGCTAGAATAACAGAGACAGGCCAGGTGAATTACAGATTCAAAGTTCTGGGAATTCCCAAAATCGTTCTACTTACTCCAAAATATATGAAAAGAATGAAGTTTCTTTCTATATACATATTTTGACTAGAGGTGACATGAATAAAGAGGAAGTAGTCTTACTGTGTTGTTTGCTCTCTTCCCCCCCTTAATTAGAGAGCTCTAATATATTTCTTTACCTTAATATATTTTAGACTAAGCTTAAAAAAGAAAATCCTAAACCCCTACAAACCCTACTTTCTTCAGAATATCTCTTAAAAGCAATTTGTTTCACAAAAATACTTAATTAGACCATGGTTCAGAAGGTAGCTACTATAGTTTGTACAAAAAGCAGCAATAATATTTTTAAATATATGCTTCTTAATCCTCCAAGATTTTAATTGCTAGCAGGACTGTTCTGTTAATACTTTCATCCCCTTACTTCTGCAAAGACTTGAGCAAGACCTGGATTTTAAGCACAAATATTATTAGATATTTGAGGGGAATTACTTCCACTGCCTAGAGATGAGGCCTTTTTTCTTTACAAGATCAGCAGTGCATGATTTATTTAGCTTAAGAGTACTCAGATTTGTTTTTCAGAAGAAGTGTCAAATTAATAGGCTGCTTCTGCTCTGTTGTCTATGTGGTCAGCTATGCCTTATCACTGATGTATCCAAGGATAGTACAGAGCTATGTTAAGCCTGGAGAGAGTGAGTGCTTGTTTTACCTGTGCTTCCTGACACCTGGGACTAGTGTGTCCTCTGGCCTCTCTCCTAGGCTTAGGTAGCTGAAAATACAGAAGAGCAAGAAACAGCACAGTTACTTTTGCTGTGAAGCAGGTTATCTTTGGCAGAGCTTGAGAGATGAAAATCTCCTTGCTCTTGCCCTCAAGAACTTCAGTCAATGTACCCTGACCTGAAATCTGAGCAGTCTCACTTGTCTGTGGCAGCTGGGTAATTAGTTACTGCACATCCTGGGGTGGATTAAAAAATAAAAACACCAACTCTTCTGAACTAAGTTTTACCTCCCGCAATTGCTTGATTTTTTCCTCTTCCATTTATGCAAATGTATGTATTAAAATAAACCCCTAATCTTGTACCTGAGTGCTGTCATTTAACCCGTCAGCAACTAAGGACCATATAGCCCCTCACTTCCTCCCCCTTCCCCTACCATGGTGGGCTAGGGCAAAGAATTAGAAGGATAAAAGTGAGACAGTTTAACAGGTAAAGCAAAGTTGTGCACACAAACAAAACAAGGAATTCATTCACTGCTTCCCATGGGCAGGCAGGTGCTCAGCCATCTCCAGGAGAGCAGAGGTCCATCACACCTCATGGTTACTTGGGAAGACAAACACCATCACTCTGAAAGTTCCCCCCCTTCCATCTTTTTGCTCCAACTTTATATGCAGAGGATGATGTCATGGCATGGAATATCCCTTTGGTAGGTTGGGATCAGCTGTCCCAGCTGTGCATGCCCAGCCTCCTTGCTGGTGCAGTGGTGTGAGAAGCAGAAAGGCCTTGACTTTGTGTAAGCACTGCTCAGCAGTAATGAAGACATCCCTGTGTTATCAACACTGCTTTCAGCATAAAGCTAAAACATAGCTACTGTGAAGAAAATCAACTCTATCGCAGCCAAAATCAGCACACTGTGTCATAAATGAGGTAATTGTGGAGGCTCCCTGGATATATAAGGGAATCTTCCCTTACTTGACAGAAGTGTGTACACTCCCTTCTGATTTGGGGGCCTACCAGGGTCCTTTAGTTAGCAATCCTTGCCCTCACGCTTTTCTTCCCTTTTTTTTTAGCATACAGCAGATTCCAGTATTGTTTTTTAATATCCTTGAATGGCCTTATGTGCTCTGTTACATTAATTTGGAAGCACAGGCTCCTGGAAACAGGAGGGTACCTCTATAGATCATCTGATCCTCTGTACTCAACACTGGTGAGGCTACGCCTTGAATGCAGTGTTTGGTATTGGGCCCCTCACTACAGGGACATTGAGGTGCTGGAGTGTGTCAAGAGAAGGGCAATGAAGCTGGTGAAGGGTCTAGAGAGCAACCCTTATGAGGAGCGGCTGAGGGAGCTGGAGTTGTTTAGCCTGGAGAAGAGGAGGCTGAGGGCAGACCTTATCGCTTTCAACAGCTACCTGGAAGGAGGTTGTAGTGAGGTGGGTGTTGGTCTCTTCTGCCAAGTCACTAGTGATAAAATGAGAGGAAATGGCTTCAAGCTGCATCAGGAGAGGTTTAGATTGGATATTAGGAAAAACTACTTTACTGAAAGAGTGGTCAGACATTGGAAGAGGCTGCCCAGAGAGGTGGTACAGTCACCATCCCTGGAGGTATTTAAAAGATGTGTAGACATGGTATTTTGGGACATGGTTTAGGAGGCACGGTGGTGTTGGGTTGATGGTTGGACTTGATGATCTTAGAGGTCTTTTCCAGAAGGTCCAATGCCTTGCTCAGATCAGGTTCAGCAAGAGCAGGTTTGTCAGGGCTATGTTCACTTGGGTTTTGAATGTCTCTAAATCCAGTAGTAGACCACCCTCACTGTATTTAAAAAAAAATAAAATAAATAAAACATTTGAATTTCCCATGTTTCAGTTTGTACTTGTTGCTTCTGGTCCTGTTACTAGGCACCACTAAAAGTCTGTGTCTGTCATCTTTAATCTCCTCATTAGGTATTTATATACATTGACAAGATTCCCCTTGAATCTTATTAAGCCCTCTTTTCTCTAGGTTGAACAGTCCCAGGTCTCTCAGCCTCTAATCATATGACAAGTGCTCCAGTTCCTTAATCTTCTTTGCGGCCCTTTACTGGACTTGCTCCAGTACATTAATATGTCTCATACTGTGGAGCTTATCTTGGACCCGGAACTTCAGATGGGATTCACCAGAGCTGGTCTGCTACTCAGTAGTTCATCTATAACAGTGTTAGGGGTGTTGAAAGCCTTCCTAAAATAAAGATAAATGTCTGCTGTTCTCTCATCTACTTAGCTAGTCATTTCATCATAGAAGGCTATTAGCTTGCTAGAGCATGGTATCCTCTTCAGGAGTAGTTGCTGCCTGTGTTCAATCACATTCTTGTCCACGTCTTTCCAATACATTTGGAAACAGATTCCAGGATTATTGCTCTGTCATCATCCCAAGGGTCAAGGTAAGGTTGACTAGCCTATAGTTGCCTAAATAATTTTCCTTGCCCTTGTAGAATATAGAAGTAGTATTTGATTTCTTCCTTGGAAACCTTTTCTGATTACCATGGCCTTTCAAAGACTATGGGGAGTGGCTTTGTAATCACATTGGCCTATTCCCTCAGCACTTGTGGGTGAAATTCATCAAGTCCTATGGACTTATATCTGTCCAGTTGGTTTAAATGGTTCCCTGACTTGATTTTCATCCCCCAAGGGTCATTATTCCTTGTTCTGGTCTTTCTAACTCATCTCAGAGGCCTATGATTACTGAGTGCTGCCCTTACCAGTAAAGACAGAAGTGAGGAAGGCCTTGAACACCTCTGCCTTTTTTTGTGTCTTTTGCCACTGGGTCCCCTGCTCCATTCTGCAGCACACCTACATTTTCCCTAGTCTTCCTTTTGCTGCTGCTGTACCTGTAGAAGCCTTTCTTGTTGCTCTTCGTGTCTCTCACTAGATTCAACTCCAGGTTGGCCTTCCTAACACTGTCCCTGTATACTCGGGCAATGTCTGTATTCTCCTGGATCATCTGCCCCTTCTTCGACCTCTTGTGCACTTCATTTTCATGTCTGCCTTTTGTCAGGAATTCCTTATTCATCTCTACATAGGTCTTGTTACCTTTTGCTTGTACTTCTACTTCTCAGGATGGATAGTTCTTGAGCTTGGAGGAGGTAATCCTTGAAAATCAACTAGTTCTCCTGGATCCCTGTTCTCTTCAGGGCTGTGTCCTGTGGGATTTTTCCAAGTAGATCTCTGGGATGGCCAAAGTTTGCTCTTCTCAAGTCCAGGGTTGTGGCCCTGGTTTTTCCTTTGGCATTTCTCACAAGCTTTTGAACTCTGTCATGTCATAGTTGTTGCAGCCAAGGTTGCCCCCAGCTTTCACACCCTCAGTGTTTTCTTCATCACTTTTGTGTCCAGCATAGTGTCTCCTTTTGTTGGATTCTTGATCAACTATGTCAGAAAATTATCACCAATGCACTTCAGAAACTGTAGAAACTCCATATATTAAAAAAAAAAAAAGGAAAAAAGACAGTAAATAAATGTTTTGTGCTTCATTTATTTCTGGAGTTCAGGATTCTTTCTGCAAGGACAGCAGCTGTCACTGACATTACAGATGATGTAGCAAAGACTACAGAGTGACTTTCCCTATATCTCACAAAGTAAATCAATGTGAAATCAATGACCTTATAGATGCCTTCTGGAGGACTGTGAACTCCGAAGTGTTATATCAACTTAGAATGATTACCTATATATTTAAGTAGCCATTTGTTGGTGGTAAGCTCTAAGAGACCTCCAAGAGGAACATAACAATTTTGCTTGATGAGTATGGAATTAGTTGCTTTTATTAAAAATTGGTTTCCATAAGCCCCCTTATAGCTCCTACCATTAATGATCAATTTATTTTATTTATCATTCTGTTAAATACAAATAGATGTTCTTATTATCCATGTTTCTTTCTAATAAGCTGTGAGGTTTTCTACTTTGTGGAAGTGATTTTCACAGACTAATTATAGCTTGTGTAAAAAGATTTCCTTCATCAATTTAAAATGTCTGCTTTTCAGTTTCATTGATTGGCCTTTGCTCCTGCATTATAAGGCACAGCAATTACAAGTGCCTAATTTGCGTTTTCTCTACCATATGTTATATTGTGCACCTCTATTCTGTCTCTTATTAATCATCTCTCCTCTAAGCTGAACCTTCCCCAGCTTTTCAGTCTCACACTGTTGTCAAATGCAGTAAAACCAATGCAAGCACAGAGTGGTTTCAGATGGTCTCATTGAAAGTTTGTTGCGTAAGGGTCTACCTTGTATCAAGAATAACAATTTATGAAGCATTTGGTTGAGTGTTTACATAGAGTGACTGGAGAGATACTTTACATGAGCAGTTCCTGCAATTATTGTTGTAAAGAGAACAACGATGTTCCCAATGTATCTGCAAGGAACAAATCTTAAAATGTCTACTAATGTTCATTTAATTAAATCATTTAGCATCTCATATTACCCAGTAAGTTTTAAATTTCTATTTTCTAACTAATCTAAAAATTACTTCAATTGACTGTTTCAATAATAGGGTGCAATCGTGTATGTTATTGATAATTTGATTTATTCACTTCTCCCGATTACTCTGTATCTAAGCAACTGTGCCTGCAACAAGGTATCTGATTTACAGAGGAGTGATAAAGCGGCTTGTTGTGAGTTCAGTTTATTAAAGCATAAGCTTCCTCAAAAAGCATGGATGTGTTGTATATATTTCCTAGGATAGTCTTGATAACAGTGTCCACGTTTGTACGTTTACATGTAAGTGTACCACTGGAAGGTGGGTTAGCAGTCTTTAAATGTTAAAATTGAATCTTTTCGTAAGCATCTCAAAACTGGCTTAAGGGGAAGGGGGGACCAGAGACAACAAGATTCTTTCAGTCTGTCTAACCTTACCAAGGTATACTTCTTGGTTTTCACTGGAAAAAGCAAGTTGATATGTGGATACCTTTCCTTACACAAAGAAACAAACACGAGCAATTTTTTATTGTATGGTAGAATGCTACTGTTTTCCTTTCTGAAAGTGTCTTGTGTATTTTTAAACTTGACATTGCTAATGGAGAATAAGCTTATTTGAATAATTTAATTGTGCGAGAAAAATGAAGAAGAAATGAGAAATGGCTTTTCAAAGCTACTGAGAAGGCAAACACAAATAATTGTCCGTATTCAAGTTAAACACTGTTTTCCTGTTCCCATTGAAAAGAAGACCTAAAATGCTAGAGACCTTAGATTATGGCCTTATGCATATTTGCAGTTTATACTTCTATGTTTAAAAGGAAACGGACACCTTTGGTTATCACTTCTGATGTGTTTTGGATGTCATGAGCTATCTTTGATGGTTTCCACCACCAGGGAAGACAGACCACGTTACTAGCAAGATTATGTAGTATGATTATGCTTTCCTCTGAAGTGTGTTTTTTGGCAATGTGGTGTATTTGGGTGTTTTTTTTTTTTCCCTTCTCCTGATTTCCAACTAGAAGTAGATATGTTTGAGAAAGTGGATGTTGCTCCTTTCTTAACCAGTTTAAATTACGAATGAAAGATTTAATTAACTGTCATAATTATGACAAAGTGTCTATTTTTAGTGGCATGTATTTGGTTATATTATCAGAAGCTTTAGTAGTATGATAGGAAGTGGTATCATTAAAAAAAGCATATTTTGAAGAATTCTACAGTAGTGGAGACCTTCATTTTTCCAAAAAAGCACTTTCAAGAGTGGTTTTCCTGAGAATGCAGTCATGAAGAATTTTCTCACTATCACTTTTACCCAGTTTTAGGCAAAGCTTTGAGATGCAATAAAGTGTTTCTGTGCTTTTTTCCATAATTAGCTGTCTTATCAAGTTTCAGGAAAAACTGAGCTAAAAAAAAAAATCCTATTCTCCTCTTAGTAGACTGATCTGAGATAGCAAATATGGGTTTTTTTGTGAGGTTTTTTTTTTGGTGTTCGGGGTTTTTGGGTTTGGTTTTGTGGAGTTTGTTTTTAGTTTGGTTTGGTGTCTGTCCCAATGCCCTCCCCCACCCCCTACCCCCACCTTGTGGAGTAGCAAGGGCTGTGTCTTCTGAAAATGAGCTGGTGAATCAGGAAGTTTGCATTTTTACTTGGAGTTTCTTTGTACATTTAAGTCCTCATTTATACCTGAATTGCACTGCCTTGTAGGTCTATTTCCTCTGTGACCCTTTTCTACAAATTTTAGGGCTCTGATTCAGCTGGAAATGCAGAGTCAGGGGATTTTGTACCGGGTATTGCTGAAAGAAAAATAAGAAGATGAACTAAATATTGAGGGGAACGAGTAGGGGATGTGTGTGTGCGTGTCATAATAAAATCATAGGTTATGTAGTGTCTCTGTTCTCTTGGAGAAGGGTTTGGGGAATAAAGATGCCTATAAAACTCAGCTATCTCGAAAAATTATGAAGCAACTGATGTGTTGATGGGAGACATTTACTTCCCGGCAGAACATGCTCATCTTCAATAGCGACCTGAGCAGTGATACTTCGCTCATACCCCTTTTTTTGAAACCTTGGAACAATAACTGCTCTGGTACGATACCAACCAGCCAGACTGGTCATCTAAATGCTGAACTTACAAATTCTGAAGGAATAAAAAAGCTTAATAGCGCTAAAATCAAACTGTAGCTTAAAATTGATTTCATAGGTTAATTAAATAGTAAGGTGCATAACCATTGCATACACTTTTCTTCTGAAATAAAAGGAGAAAAAGAAAAAGAGTACAATCATGAGTCCCTGTTATTTCTCCTGCCTTTTCCTAGGGTGTCTGTATACTAGCAGTGAAGGCTTAATATGTAATTTCAGTGACATAATTACCTCCCTTAGATTCATTATAGTTTCGCCTGATGCTATAGAGAGCATGAAGGCAAGAAAAAGAAATGCACTTCGTATCCATACTATATTATTTTTTTAACTGGATCCAAACAGAAACGGTAGAAAACAATAACATAGATTAACTAGCAGTATTCTTTCCGATCTATAAAATTAACAGAAACTACAAAGAGAATACAAAATGAAATACACAGTCGAGATACTCATACAGTAATAACATGGAATTTGTCATGTAAGTAGTATAATTTACCACTTATACTTCCTTTTCTCCTCTATCACCAATTCAACTCTAGGTGAGTTAGGAGGTGACCATAATAATTTCTTTCTGAAGGCTAATTAGCAGCTTAAGCTACTGAATTTGGGGAGTTTTGTGGGAGATGGGTGTATTTCAGGTGCAGTTTAGGGAATGTGCTCTCCATATGAAAAACCCGGGACTCACCACTGCTCTGACTTAAACACGAGGTAAAATGAGCGCAGGGACTGGTCTAACCTCTTTAGCAATCACTGTGTCAAGACAGTTTCTGGCACACTGAGCTCTCATGTTTCTCAATGCAGGCTTCTTTATATTCATCTTTCATCTGTCTTGTAGACTGTAAATTCTGTGATCCAGAACCATCTTTTTTCAGTGTTTTGTGAAAGCCTAGCACAGTGAGTCCTGAGCCAGAACTTCAATATGAATTATAAATGTAGCTCTGATCAAGTATGCTTCTGAAAAAGGAAAAAAAAGAATCAGCTGGGTTTCTTTTTTTTTTTAAATACAACATAATATCAATTACTTCTATGATGTTATACAGACAAGTTGAAAAATTTAGTTTTCCTCTGCATCAGCCCTGCTCAACTAATTTTTCAGTGTCTATCGTGTGCTATTGACTGGATATCGATGGGGCTGTTTAAGCAATAAAGTCACAAAATCACCGAGTGGTAGGTGTTGGAAGGGACCTCTGGAGATCATCTTGTCCAACCCCCTGCTTGAGCAGGCACACCCAGAGCAGGGGGCACAGGAGCACATCCAGGCAGGTTTTGAAAGCCTCCAGGGAAGGAAACTCCACAACCTCCCTGGGCAGCCTGTGCCACTGCTCTGGCACCCTCACAGGAAAGAAGCTTTTTCTCATGTTGAGGTGGAACTTCCTGTGTTCCAGCTTGTGCCCATTGTCCCATGTCCTGTCACTGGGCACCACTGAAAAGAGCCTGGTCCCACCGTCCTGACACCCACCCTTCAGAAATTTATAAGTATTGATAAGATCCCCCCTCAGGCTTCTCTTCTCCAGGCTGAACAAACCCAGGTTTCTCAGCCTTTCCTCATAAGGGAGATGTTCAAGTCCCCTGATCCTCTTTATAGCTCTCCACTGGGCTTGCTCAAGTCAATGCTATCCATACAGACCTTTGCCACCCATGGCAAATAAACGGAAGGCAGGTAAGGTTATTAAACATTAGCAACTAGTTCTGTAATAGAATTGTGCCTCTGACCTAATAACAGAGATCCAGGCTAGTGATGTTTTCTGTAGGACAACTGACATGTATGGTGAAATAACCTCACTATTTGGGTCCATAATTTCAGTAAGTTTAATTATTCAGTAATGATAAATTTCAAAATAATTTTTTGATTCAGGAAAAAAGATTGTGAAAAAGTAAGAAAAGTAAGGGTTGTTAAGATTTTCTTTGAGAGATTATCAGTCCTTGTGAAAGTTTTACTGGGTTTCTAAATAAAATTACCACCTTAGCAGGAACTAGGCTGTAGGAAACTGGTCCTGAGCTTTGCATTGAGTTTCCTAGTCCTTTTTAAGCAATCTCCAGTGAGGACATCCCACGTGTGCACAGCCAGCTCCACTGGGCTTCTTTGAACAGCAAAGTTAATATTCATTTCAAGTAAATGGCCCTGTAAGAAGGAAGATGGAACTTTTCAGGAGAACAGGCAGCAATGGCTATTCTAGGTGGGAATCAGGAGCATATGGTAATTTTGCTTGTAAAAACAATGAAATGAGGAAAGAATTAATCCAATTGTAGGCCAAGAAATGAATACGGAAATTGTTTTGAGCTTCCTGTAAAATCCATTTTTTCTCTGAGAAAGGAAGGGGAGGGGACAACACACCCACACATTTAATTACTAATGAAAGTAACCATCACTCTGACTCCAAGAAGCTTGAATGTGAGCCTGACAGATCAAGTTTCTGTATCCTCATAGCAACAACAAAAAAATCTTTGTTCAATTTTCAAATCTTGGAGGAAGAGCGAGTTAGCTGTGTGCAATGTTTATTTGAAGTTCACAATCTGGTAGACGAAGGAGGAGAGAAGAAGGGTAACATGATGTGAAAAAACATATGTAGCTTCCAGTTCTCTAGGGACAGAGTTGCCTGAAGATGGTTTCTTTCACATGGATGAGCAGTACAGTTAAGAAAATATACTGACAATTTTCTGGGTTTCTTAGAACTTTTTATTTTAAATGAATTATTATTGTGGAATGCTGGGGTGGGCTTTTTATTTTTTTTTTTTCCTCTGTAAGATTAGCACCTTTCTTTATCATACATGTCTGTAACCTGATTAGTGCATAAATTCCTCCTTAGTCATTCAAGTTCCTCCTTCATTGCTGCTTTGCCATCTGCAATATGACAAAGGCAGGTGTGTAATACTGGATATCTTCTATCTGCAGTACAGATGAAAAAGTTGCAGGGTATTTTTGGTGGGGTAGCTGCTACAGCTGATAAAATGACAAATATATCAAATAAGGTTTTTTCCATATTTGTGGCTGTATTAGTGAGTACATGCTGAAAAACTGCATGCTAGTGACTTACCCCCAGTTGTCTGAACAGCTTAGTTCTAAACTGTTGCTCTGTCTCAAACACTAAACAAAATTGATGGCAGTGTATAACAAAATAGGATTTTGCTCAGTTTCATCAGTCTGAAGTCCCTTTTTTGATATGCTAATCTCTTGTAAATATTAGATAATTAGGATAGTCTTTGAGAAGGCTGTTGGACTAAACTATGAAATAAGTTTAATTGTGACAGTCTATGTATTTGGGTTTGGAGAGGATGTGACTCCAAATAAGAATTTATGTCTGCTGGTTCAACTGGTGATATATAAACAGGTAAGCTTTGCTAAAGGTGAAACGCTGAGCACTGCTTCAAACAACTGGAACCAAGCTCAAAAAATATTTTGAGTTGCCTAACACAAGTTGATGCACTATTGTGATCACCATGCCTAGGCAAGCTCTGTTACAACAAAGACTGTTTTAATCAGACCCGCTTTTTAAACTGGCTTCCTGAGCACGGTGGCTGCCTGTAGTAGGAAAGCATTTTAGGTTTTGCACATGCATTCTTCGTGTGGCAAAAACTGGAATTTAGAAAAGGTTAGGTAGGATTATACCCAGGGAATAAATGATGAAAGGGGATGGGGGTGGGGTGTGTGTCAGTCATTAGGGTAACAGCAGGGAAGTACGCAGGAGTGCAAGACAGGGAAAAGGAGCTCGGAGGGATAGCGGGCATGAGGCCCTGTAGGTGACGTGGTGGGGAAGGACTGTGAGGGCACAGTGGGCAGAGGTGGTCATCCGGAGGCACTGGGGAGAAGGATGGATGCTGTCTGTGCACAGGCCGCGGGCTAGCAGCTCTCACCACCTGTAGGAGGAGGCTATGGGGAGGAGCTGGGGGCTAGCTGGCTCTGGGGGCTGTTTTGAGAGAAGGATGAGAGGCAGTGGGTTTGTGGGGCAAGATGCTGACAGAGTAATTTTTTGGGGCTTACTGTGGATCAGGCGAGTGCCTAAATATAGGAGCCCACTCATCATGACTGCTGCTTTCAGAGCAGTGTTGATTCTGCTTATCTCAACTTGTGAGCAAAAGGAAAGGGTTTGTGAAATGAATTTTCAGCACGCTCTCAAATGCACTGATTCATCTTGGAAAGAAAGGAGATGGTGAGGGATCTTCAGATTAGTGCCCACCTTCTGTTCTCTTGTTTTGAGGGCTGCGTGTGTTTGCCAAAACGTAGGGAAATGTTGAAAAGGGTAATTAACTAAACAAGCAAGATCCTTAATTGCTGGAGGACTTCTATGCTTTTGTTAGCATGCTTTTAAAAATGACTTGTGTCATCACTCTTCTGTGATCAGGGAAAATGTTGTTCCCTTCTTTTCAGGCAAAATAAGTACAGATAGTTCAATAATATGATAGTGCAGTGTTGATGCTCCTGTGAGACTGATGCTGACTATCAGCGTGACCAGTGATGGGACTTGGGACCGCTGTCACGTGACTCTGCTGCCAAGTCCCCTGTCCCTGTGTGCGAAGGTCATGCGAACTGTTGTTTGGTGCTGGCTTGCAGTGATGAATCAGCTATGAATCTATTGGCAACCCAAAAACCAGCAGCTTGAGCTTGTAGGTTATAGTGCGCTTTCTCTGCACAACTGTGGAGGTTAACACAATTGCTGTTGGACATTTACAGTAGCACTGCTGGCTTCAGCAATGTGTGCCTCTGCTATGGGGTACTTGCTTGTTTATATAACGTTGTTTGTAAATGCCTCTAGCAAGTCCTTTACAGGCTTCATCTCTTAGAAAGCTAATCCCTTGATGTAATGCACATAACAATAACAAGATATGGATCAGTGACAGATGGATACTTTCATACTTGGCATATGGTATGTTATAAGCCTGCTCCCATGCTATTGAAGCTGATGAGTCTTTCCATTGAGCTTTGGATCAGGCCCTGGAAGAAAATGAGTATAATTCCGAAGACAGCTTGACTTTAAAAGAAAAAAAGAAAAAAAAACCCAACAAAACTAAATCACTTTAAACCTTATGTGTTTCAACTGACTTGGAAAGATACGCACACTGGATCATACCATTTAGGAGGAGTCCAGAACGGGGAGAAATGTCTGCTTTATGTGTAAATCTTTAGCTTTGATAAGTGGTGTTTGAGCCATTGGAAGCTGACTTTGCAGGCAGTGAGGCATAACAGAGCTGGAAATGTTGGAGTGATGAGAAAATATATGAATTATGGCGAACACCTCTTTGCCTCTAAAAATACTTAAAATACCCATTTGGCTTCATTTTAAATTTCCTCAGAGAATACAAGTTAACAGAATTGTCTTTGAGGAATTTAGAAATGCCCTTACCCAATTAAAGCCGTATTTTATTATTCTATTAAGAAGTATTGTTATGATTAACAGCAGACACTTTATTTGCATAAAAAAGAATGTGTTTGAAATCTTGACTATGTCACAAGACTAAAAAAAAATAGTTTGGGAGCTTTCTTATACAAAACTTGATATGAATTTCAGCCTGATTCTTACTGCAGCTGTGTCAAATACTTTAGATTCATCATAAGCAGCTGACAACAAAAATGCGTTATTGACAAAGATGATTGTGTGGGAGTTAATGGATCATCTAATTCATAATTTGCCACAAGTGAAAGATGGCTCCCTAATACACCCACCTCCTCAGCACCCCCCCCCCCCCCCCCCCCCCAAAAAAAAATATTAAAAAAGAGATTTGTAGGGAAGGTAGTTTTGATATTGAGTAACCCCCAGTCTTTTTTTAAATTGTTACTGCTGAAAGCTGATGCCAAACCTACTGAATTATCTCTTTGGTTCTACCTTCTGTCAGGCACCTGTGCAGGACCTGCCGTCATCTATAGAGATGCCTTGATACCACTGAAACAATTACGGGTGTTAAAACTTACAGTAGGTTTGTACTGAACATTCAAATTTGTGCTATTGATACTGCCTCCATCTTTTGTATTAGTTTATGGATACATTTTCCAGTATTTTAGATATTATTTGTAGATTTTCCTGTAAACTGGCTAAAGGAAGTTCTTGTTCTCACTTTGCCTAGGTCAGAGCCAAGTCTTTCTGAGTAGAGAAGTTTTAAGTTTTCCATTGAGGGTAATTCATAGGCTTGTTTCTCTTTCCCTGTATATTTTTTTTTCATCCCCTTTATTCCATCATCTGTTTCACTGCCACCTTCTGTCCTTCCTCTTCCCAACAAAATCATGGCTTCTGTCCTACCATGGTTCTCTTGCACAGTTCCCCCTGCCATCCCAGCTCACTCAGCTGCTTCCTCGTATCTTTGCTTTGGTGGCAGAAGCTCAGCAAAACACTCACTACCTATTTGCAGGGATTTAGCAAAGCAACTGTGGGTGGGTTGCAGGAGAGCCCAGATGGATGCAGCACCCTGGCAGTGTCTGCCTAGCTTTGGATTTAAAGAGTAAGGAGATGAGGCTCTGGGTTTCCCTGGTCTGGGAGTGGGAATTGCACCTGGTGTTGATGGGCAGCATGGATCCATGACGCTCTCTGTGGCCTGCTCTCCCACCCTACAGCAGTGCTTGATGCCACTGCTGGCTTCAAAAATTAGGCTGCAGGAAACTGCATTCCTGCCTGGAGAATAAGCTGCCTCATCCTTCTTGGGCAGCCCTACCACCAAGGCCCCACCACCCAATGCCACCAGGAAGGTTGCTTCAGTTTTGTGTACTTGACATGGGTATTTCGGTGAGACTGGATCCTCTTTGAATGCCAAAAGGAGACCTGAAATGCTTACGTGGCAGGCTGAACACCCACCTCACCAGTGCCATTGAAAAAGGCGGTTACCCACTGGTTACCCATCGCATGCAGCAATAAAGATCACAGCAGGAAGGGTTGTTTAGGACTTGAGCTGACAGCAAGTGAAACTGGGGAAGGCAAACTGGGCAGGACTTGACTTGAGGTCTCTACAAATGTACTGTGACTTTTAACTCCATTTCTAATGGATGGCTTTTGTAATCTGGTCTCTGCTCTGCTGCGCTGCAGGGTGTGAGATGGGCCAGAGTGTGGATCTGCGCTGTGCAACAAGACTTCCAAGGTCTGGTCTTCTAAACCCCAGTACGGTAAACCTCAGGCTAGCTTGTTGTTAAACTTGTGACTCCGGTAGCTGCCTAATGGTGTGGGCTGTGTGTTTGAGTGCAAAACAAGCCAGGAGTGGATGGAGCAGACCTCTTTCTGGGTACTGCGTGTTGCACATGAGCACCTCTCCCAGCATTCGGCTACTCCCAAGAGCAGCCTGCTTTTTGCCAATGCCACACACAGAAATGTTTTGCACCCAGGCCTACACTCCAAATGCATGTCATTTATATGACAAGATCATAACTACTGTTCAGTGCTGCTCCCTCTTTTATTTACAAATGCTAATATTAGGAGTGTAGCTCAATGAGCGTGCTCTTTGGAAATAAAAATAACTCAGTGATGTAGTTACTAATAAAGAAAAAACATGACTTTTGCTTACCTTTGGGCAGAGATTTATAAGTTTTTCCTCCTAGATTTTATTCCTTGATTTCTGGCTCTGGTATTTTGGGATATTTAGAAATCAGTTTTTTTCTGGCATGCTTTATTTTTCATTTAATGGGCTATTATATTCTATAACTCTTTTTTTGATATATGAAAAAAAGCCCAGCTTGTTGCTACCTTAATTCCATGTTAGAAAACTCTGTGCTATTGATAATGTTCTGTGTTGAATGAGAATTACATATCGTTTATCAAAATGTGCACTGATTGCTTAATTTAAATGCTGATGGTGAAATTTCAAGTCTCAATGGATCTAGTAGGGTGCTAGGAGAGAAGCTGGAAATTACTTTCAATGGAATGTACAGAAGTCAAACCTCAAAATCTGTCATACTGTACTATAGTGGATATTTCTTGAACAGTTGTCTCTAAACTAACGGATACTTCGATTTCTTGGTTAGATAAAACATGCATGAAAGTTTATTATGAATATTTTGGCCATGGTGTCTTTACCGTTACAGCTTTTGCTCAAAACCTGTAAAGAGTTTGTGGAGGCAGCATGATGAGAGATTTTGTGTTGTTCCTCCAGGACGGTATTGAACACCTCCCAGCTGTTAAGATGTGCATCAACACTGAGTGGCTCTCCCCTAGGTTTGTTCCTTCTTCAAGGTGTGTGCTGTAGCAGTGCCACAGTACGTTTTAATAGTTCCAATTCCAAAATAATCTCAGAAGACAAAGTTATTTGAATCGGAACAATAGCTGACTAGAAATGCATGATCTCTGCATGTTTGTGAAACCCACTGGCCAAAGGAATCGTTCCTCTGCTGTTCCTCACCTCTCCCAGTGAATTGAAGAATACAGTATTTGTATTGCTCTTACCCAAGCTAGAATTAAATTGCTGCTTTGATGAGCTTGGTCTATTGAGCAGCTGTAAACAGTTTTCTTTTCCTATTCTTTTAAAACTAGCCATAGATGAACAAATTCGAAGCTTCTAGGCACCCACAGCTACCGAAATCAATGTTGTTCTGTAATTCTGAAGGATAATGGTTGGCTTCAATCCTTGTAGTATAATTTTCAAAAATTATATGCAGATGGAGTAGGGAAAATTATATACAGAATTTCTAATGGGATTGAGGGGAAAATGCAGCGAAGAGACACTGTAATCTCCAGGACTGCATATAATGCTGGGAAACAGATAACAGTAGTTTCTTTGGTCTTTCCCTGCCTTATTGTGTGCCTTTGGGGGAATCACCGAACATGTGTGCTTGCTTCCAGTATTGCAAAGATAGCACTGAATTACCTCTCTCTGGAGGATGTTGGTGTAACAGGTAACGTGTTCACAGGGCTCTGCATACATTAACTGTTTTCTTCTCTCTCTTTCTTTTTTTTCTTTTTTGCTTTCCTTCCACTCATTCACAGCAGGTCTTGCTTGCAGTGACATAAAATTGTGTAATAAACCAAACCACAATAAAAATTTAATGGGAAATTAAATTAGACTTATAGATATTGTTACCTTTGTTTGCTATACTCCATTAGCCCAAGCTAAAAAAAAAAAAGATATTTTACATTCTTCTACCAGAGAAAATATGGTAGAAGTGTTTTTAAAATCACTTTCTGTACCTTCCAGTTAGGCTTGGGGTTTTTTAATTTCTTAATTTAATTGTTCTTTAAGAGAATTATGTATTTGAATGTGGTGCAGGAATAAAAAAAGACTCTTTCTAAAATTGCAAAGTAAAATTACTACATGGCTTATTTTTCTGTCTTAAACTGTTTTGTAGTATATTGAACCGGTTATTGGTTACTATTCCTAGCTACTTATTGCCTGTCTGGTAGTTTTATTACCTTTTTCTTAATCTAGTATTATTCTGTGTATTTGTCTTTCTGTGATTGATTCATACACTCTCATGTCTTTGAGGGACTCCAAGGGTGTACAGTTATGCTCTGTGTCCATTTATCTGTCACCTGCTGTACCTGGTTAGAGAACTTTGCCAAGTCAGTTTCAATATGCAAGCAGTTAAAAAAAAAAAAATCTATTTATTTAAGGAGCTTTTGGTTACTCAAAGCTTATGATGAAATTGTGCTATTATGTGATATTTCAAATGCCACCTTTTGGTGGTATTGAAGATTGCAAGCGATTTCTGGTATAGCTAGTGCAAGTATTATTTATAACGCAAAAGATTTTAATACCACTTAGTGTATAATAGAGCATAAATAATTGGCTTTCTCCTGGTCAGTGGTTTATGCTGAATAACTTGATTTGTTTCAGTCTTTGACATAAAATTACGTTCTCGTTGTCTCCAAAGACACGGTATTGTTTTAAAAGTAATTGATTTGGTCCTATAACTTTTACTTAAACTCAATTTCCTACAGCTTCTGGAAACCTCATTGCAAGGTCTATTCACATAGTTTCTGGGCAATGTCTTTGTGTTTCATTAGGCTTCAGGCTTCCATCTGCTGCGTGAAACAACGCTGATGGAGGAGCTGTGTGTCTGGAAGTGAGCTCTGCTCAGGCTCCCATGTGAGGTTAGGCACAATCAGGGGTACCTGTGCTCCTGCACAGCCTCTGCTGGAAGTTGACCCCAAAAATGTCTTCCAGATTTCCAGTATTTGCTTTGTTTTGATGATGATAATACCTTCGTTTTATTATTTCTACTTTCCTTTTTAAATTAAAAGGCATGTAAAAAGACTACTTCTTCAAAGAAGAAATGTTCATTAGCTTTTTCAAGCTTGGCAAATAGTGTCCTTCTGGAGAAGGACCAAACCACCACCTGGTCTTTTACTTGTTTTCCCCCCAATGACAAGGATAAGTGATAAGTTTTTAAGCTCAGATATTATGCTTTGAATTTTAAATTTATATTGTTGCTTGATATTATCTTTAGGCTGATCTCATAACTGCTTTATAAGCAGCTGGGAAGAATAACTTGCCTGAGAAAACACTAAGGTACAAGTGCTGATATATTTATTTTTTTTTCTTTCGGGATTATTAGATAACATTACTTGCTTATTCTGGTGCCACATGAGGCCCTTCAGGTAAAATAATCCAATCATTACATATCATTTGGTGTATTATGTTTAAAGGAAAGGGGAAAAGCTACATCTTATTCTTTTTGTTGTCTAGGACAATGCATTAATACATGCAGACCTTTTACCTATTTTTTTATGGGTAAGAATGAAGTTTCACTTTTTTATTAGAAAATAGCATTGGACAATATTAGTGAGCTCTCACTCCACCGAGATGCAATATCAAAAACTTTTGTTAAAATGTTTTAAAACAATAAGGTCTGGGAAGGCTTGCTGCTAATTTTAGTAGTCCAAACTTATTTTCTGCATGACTGAATCCAGAGATTAAGTTTCACTCTATTACTTTAAAATAAGATTGGGTCTGAAGAACATGCAGAGTTTTAGAGACAAGATTTCACCTTTATCAAGCTAAGCACCTCTGTAGTATACATTGTGACTTGAAGTAGAATAATTTTGAACTTGTAGATTTCCCAATGGGTTTTTTGTACTTGACTTTTTTATTATATCCTCAAAGAGAGAATAACACATCCTCTCTTTTATCCATTTTGATTCTCTGTTAAAAGGCATTTTTAAACTGCAGGACATATTTGTACTTTCTGCAGCTTGCTTTGTAATTTTGCTTGTTCTTTCAGCTATTTTGCTCCTAATGCAAATATTGTCTGTTTGACCCAAGAGTTGTCCTAGACTGTAGTGACTTCTGCAGGCTTATTCTCTGCAGAAAGCTAGCTGGACTAACTTGCATAGGTAACAAAAGAATAAAAATTCTATCTGCCATTGTTAGGCATCCATGTGCATTGCTGGTTACTCAGCGTATGTACGGAGATGTTAGTTTGCATAGAAGCAAAAAGTTTGTTTGTTTGTTTTTAATTAACTTTCTGTTGATTATGTTTCAGGTGAGAAATTCTGTTATGTCAATTGCATCACCAGGAAAAGAACAAAAACTTTAGCTGGATTGTGGACCATTTCTCTTGTACTCATACACTAAACTACTACCATGGGAATATCTTGGCTTCCATTTCCTTAGGATTTCCTCTGTGGTGATCTGTATTTGCAATCTCCCATTTTCTGAATGGACTTGCTGAAGTAACCATTAGTCCTGGGCTGGCCTGGCCTGGCAGGTTTAATGTCCTGCCTTTTCCCAGTCCTGGACTGTTATGCCCAGACCATAATCATGATTTAATTTTGGAAACTGTGATGAAAAGTAAAACAGGCAGAGTTCTTTTTTCAAGCCTTAATATTTCACTGTTGTGAATACAAGAAAAGCAGCTTCTGTGTTGGGGAGCCTTTATTTTGCAAGGCAGAACTTAAATTCCCTTCAGCTCTCGTGGGCAATGTGAGGCAAATCAATTTCAACAACGAAACATATACCTCACTGTCTGCCTATTAAATCTTTCAAAAAGATTAGACATTTACAGGAATAAAGATAAATGAGTCCTCTACCCTCTTCTCTTAGTCCACAAGTGATTGGCATAGAAAAGTCTTCAGGTGAGGCATGAAATTTGGAAATACTTCTCTAAAGTGAGATCTTCCTTTTGCGATTCCTGGTGGTGTCCTAAAACTAAAGGCTATCCCTTTCCATGGCAGTTTTAGTTAGTTTGGATGAATAATGTAAATTGTTACTTGACTGCGAATATTTATATTTGGCTTGTTGTGGACCGTGCACTCACCGTGATGGTGACTCAGCCCTGCAACATAACTTTCACAGAGCCTGTTCAGCAGTCTAAGATGTTTGTTATTGTCATGCCGACAGAAATCGTGATGTTTTTAGGGTACCTACTTAGCAATGTGGTTGCTGCAAGAGTCAAAGCTTGCAGAACTGAGCAGCCTGCCTCAGCAGTCTGTTGTAACCCAGGGAGAATTGCGGTGGTACCCACCAGCTCTGCAGCAGTGACAGATAACCCTTCCAGAGTTTTACACTCTCGAGGTATGCTGAGCTGATGTGAGAGCTATTTCATCTGGCAGAACCAGAATTCACGTAGCACTGGAAATATGACCCAGAGCTAGCAGACCGGGTTTCCTTGCTTAAAGGATGTAAAGCTAGAAAGTGACCTTTTGCTGTCATCTCAACAGCATCATGAAAAAAAAGCTGTGAAAGAAATTCTGATGGGAAGAGAAATAAGAGATAAATAGAGAATGAAATTAATGTGCCAAAGACCTTTTTCAAAGGCAGCTCGTATCAAAACTAGTGCGATGACTTGAGTTGAGGGTTTCCAGAGGATTGTGCTGTGGTGGGAGTCCAGGAGAGCAGAGAGAGGCAGTGAGGAACCGTTTGAGGGACAGATCTTGCTGTGTTTGTTATATTTTGTTTTAGAAACTTTTTTTTTGGGAGGTAAACTCTACCACAGTTTGCTGGTGTGTAAAGCTAGGGGGGCGTTGTTGGTAAGAAGAAGAGTTACATGATCATTCATGAAGAACTGGATTACCTGGAGGACCTGGGAAGTTTGAACCAGGATGACAGTGGCACTGGAGGAGTGCATATCAGTAGGGTAATGTAGTTCAGAAAATGATGAATAAGATGCAAAGGTATTAAAAGTTGCCAGCTTATTCATTGTCTCAAATATACCTGTATGTCTCCTGTGTTAACAGTTAGGAGAGTGTCTGTGTGAGGTTTCCTAGATGCAGTCTCGCAAGACAAGAACTTCTCCAAATTTCCCTGGTGCTAAGGATCAGAAGATAGAAGGAGCTTTCTGGGGCAAATACTCACTGCAGCTGAAACTGCTGGCTTCCCTCCCACTCCCTCAAAAATAGCCCCCCAAAGTCTGTTACAGATTATTTTGACTATGTTACCAGGCAGTTTTCTTAGCCCCTGAAGGCACAACCCCTTCCACAGGTGTTTACGTACATATAAAAGAAAAAACGAAAGCTCAAAACCTGGAAGCAGAATGAAAAGGTGAACAGCTGCAGGGCACTGCTGTAGTCTATGTAAGCAAGCAGGAAAGAAATGTCTTGGCTTCTTATTTTGCATCTCTTTGTGGAATAGGTCAGTTTGAGTACAGCAATTCAAATAGCGTAGCCAGCAGTTGTCTTTCCAGCAAAAGGATT
Source organism: Phalacrocorax aristotelis (assembly GCF_949628215.1). Classification (NCBI taxonomy): domain Eukaryota; kingdom Metazoa; phylum Chordata; class Aves; order Suliformes; family Phalacrocoracidae; genus Phalacrocorax; species Phalacrocorax aristotelis. The sequence goes on along the minus strand of NC_134276.1, from coordinate 93,024,503 downwards.
TTCCTTTTACTTCAATTCAAATTCAAAATTTTTGTGATGATTTTTGAATACAAAAGTTGTAAAAAAATTTACCATGCAAATGGAAATTAAAATAAGAATTAGCTAAATCTATATTTTAATACCTGCTACTTTAAATAACACCTTTCAGTGTCTTTGAGTTATACAAACATTACCTTGTCTTCATTGTGCCCCAGAGAGATAAGTGTCATTAGCCTGATAAACAATAATATTAAGTAAAATATTTCTCATTTTTCCTTCTTGCTATTCTCCTTATTATTTTGCATGTCTGAAAATTACTCCCATTACGCAGCTTCTATTTCCACATAAAAAATTATTATAGAAACCCCAAACAAATTTCTAATTAATGATGAATGCTTTATTTTATTTAATCCAGTTTATGTTTGACTGGAATGCCTTCATTCCTCCTGATACATTAGGTAACACACATTGATTTCTTAAGGTTTCAATCTTATAGGAATAACAACTGAAAGATAGTAAATGGCACAGTATGGAAAAAAAAAAAGCCAAAAAAACAACACGCCAACAACCAAACAACCACATTTTGACAGCTCTCTATTAAATAAAGAAAACTCAAAGGATTATATTCTTCTGTTTTATGAAGCTTCAACCCCCATATTTTCTCAAATTATGTTTTTCTTCTGTTTTTAAATTTAGACTTTCATGCTGACTTAGTGTGTCTCCCATCCATCCACTTCCCTTTCATTCACCCTGGAGTTTGCTTTGTCAGTCTCTTGGTAATTCTGTGTTACTGGGAAAAGAGGTAGCCTCCAGGAAACAGCAGTTTCTATTTTGTGATCGGTGTGGCTTCTTCAGCGATTAACATCATGGAACACCTAATGGACAAGCTCTGGCAGGAAAAAGATACTCTTCACATCTTTATATCTAAAACATTAGGATACAAATGGTGTTGACCTACTAGAGTGAGACTGAGGATGCCTAGATGTATAACATCAGGCAAGATTTATGGCAACGTTACTCCTTTGCAATATGTTTACACTTGTCTTTCAAACTTAAGGTACCTGACTAGGTAGACCTGTACAAGACTGTTCCATAGGCTTGGTTAAATGAAATCATCTTAGTCCAGGAGTCTACTATAAATTCAGGATAAGTTTATATGCTTCTTCCTTTTAAGATGGCTGTTTCTGAAATGTCTGGCTGCTATTACAATTCCCTGAGCTGCTTGGGGGAGCTGGATATAAACATTATCCCTCAACAACTTCCCGGCCCTTCACTTTTCTTCCCTCTGCTTTTTCATAAGTGATTTTATGGGTTGAATTCCTGGGTTGAATTACCCTCTAAGTAGACCTTTTTTCCGCCGCCTATATTTAGACCTCAATTCTGAGCTAAGCCATCTTGCCCTTATGGCTAAAATACGAGTCCTTGTCTGTGTGACTTCCCAAAGCCTCATAGGCCTGTAATCTGGGTGACTGTGATGATACCCTGTCAAGCAGTTTGCAGAAAGTCCATAATACTCAACACTTCCCGTGCTGACAGCAGGCTCCCTAGTAGCTGCCGCCTCCTGATGACCCACGGTCTTCCGACAGTGCCCTTGCTAACAGTGACCATGCATGTGCATGCGGGCCTGAGGCCGTGGGCAGTAACTTCTTGGAGTTTGTGAAGGGCATCAAATACAATTTTCCTCTGCATCATTCTGACCAAGAATGATACTGCGCATTTTATCTCTGCTGCATTAGGAGACCGCTGAGTTTTATCTTCTCAGTGGGAACCTGAAAAACAATATTCTTCAGTTTATTGATGTGCTGCTACTATGAAAAGCAGTTAAATTGGTTAAACAGTTTCAAGCACCAGATAAGAAAATCCTGGACCCTGAGAAGAAAATGTGTAGCAGAGAATATGCGAGCCACTATTAGGATACTGAGAGATAGAACAATTCAGGATTAGAGGGACAATGTTTAAGATGGAAAATAATAGAACTAGGAGTAAGCATAAAGCTTTTTAATTTTAGCAGGAAAGATAGGCATCTGAAGTTGTCTCTATTAATGGACTGCTGAAGCAAACACTTTAACTTTCTTTGGGGGTACAGACAGAACAATTCTTTTCCTCGTGAAAGGCTCGTTACAGATTGCTTATGAAGCTTAGAGGATTTTAACAATGGATTTCCCATTGAAAACGTGTGAAGTATCTTCTTCCTTTGCCATGACAGTGACGTTAAGCAAAGGGCAGCTCAGTAGGAGCAGATTTGTACGGCAAGATGCTGGGTGCTGAGGACCCCATGTCCATGCCGTAGGACAACCCATCAAGGGGGTTTCCTTTGGACTAGCTCTAGGCTGCATTGGAACACACCTATTGGGGAATAGAGACTATTTGGTGTGCTCTTGGAAGATGCCCTATTTATTTTTGTCTAGTTGACTCGAGTTCACGTTCTGTGAGTGCTCTGTAATATATGAACAAAACCACGGGAAGGGCAGACATGGGGGAAACTTCCTTTAGTTTTGTGCATTAAGAATAGTTTTAACAAATGTTTAGTATGTTTTTATTCTTGCCTCTGCTCCCTAAAGTCATACAAGCATTTATTGTTATATTTTCACTCCAGCCCTCGGTGTCATGTCTGAGTGTAACTTTGTCTTTTAAATGTCATTACTACAAGATTGGCTTACATTGTAAACTTTATGTATGTGGATTTCCATGCAGAATTCATGTTTGTAAGCTCTTTAGCGCAAGGGTATTTATGGCATCTTTTTACTCATGTAATTTATATATTTCTTGAATAACGCATGCTAAACATGATGAAATGAAGCATAAAGGTATATCTATATATGTCTAATGTACTTTGCTTCATATACTTAATAAAATATAGAACTGCTACTATATTCTGGATGGATCATCTTTGAAGATCCTGAGTTTTGCATCCATGGGCAACAAAAGAAAAACAATACCACTGGAACTTTAAAGCTATGCTTAAGCACTTAAAGAAATCAATGAGAAGTAGATTCTAGATGCTGTTGTAGATTCTGCTCAGCAGTGAAGTGCCTTTTTTAGGTGCCAGAAATACTTTACTCAAATGAAAGTTCCTGGCCATAAGTACACTTGGCTAAAATTTTACAAGGAATATGGGAAGACACCCAGTGGGATTTACAAATGTTGCTAAGAGATCACCTGCAGAACTTTCACTTAGACATGGAAGCTAATGCTCAGACCTCTGCAGTATTAAGTGTCCTGAATGCCTTTATGGTATTTTATCTGCCTTCATGCCTTCATTTGCAAAAGCACTTTTCAAGCACTTCATCCCATGTGTTTGTGGAACTCTTAAAATCAGAATTATCATCATACCCTTGATCTTGCTGGTGTGCTTTTTAATGTGACTGTTGAATGCAACCTTATGCAATAATAAATACGTCTGTATGACTACTCTTATCTGAAAACCTGTAAATGTAACTGGACTTCTGCTCAAACAGAAAGGTATCTTTTTCCACTATTGTTACTGAAACTAGTAGGTGGTAGAATTCATTGCTGGGGGAAGGGTGCTCATGCAGGCACAGAAACGTGTTCAAGGATTGACCAAAATACCACCCAGGCTGCGCTGTCATGTTTTAGCCATTATTTCCTCTGTTTGCCATCCAATTTTTCCACCTGTTTCTCTCTGGATCCTAGGGACAGAAGGGATCAAAAAACTATAATTTCTCATTTTAGCTATGATGTCTCAGAAAACAGAGAGGAGGTGGCTGAGCTTCACTTGCAGGGCAGCTGAGAACCAGGGGCTACTCTTGGTCAGGGCACCCTGACCCTCTGGGGACCCCTGGGGCACTGGGAGCCCCAGGGTGTGTCAACAGCCACTGCCTCCCGAAGGCCCATGGTCCCTTCCACAGGACAGAGGCTATGGCAGACCTGTAAGCAGGAGCTGGGGGGTGCTTGGGGTGGGTTGCGCCTCCCCCCAACACAGGTGGGACATGGTGGGGGTGACGTGCTCAGCTTAGCCCTGCCCAGCTGAGGTGCACCTGTAGCATCTTTATGCTAAATCACTAAGGTATGGATTTTTAAACCTTCCAGTTTTGATGGAAAAGAAAAGATTTGGAGACCACTGAACACCATTTCCAAGCAGGAACGAACTTTTGAACCTTTCACTAATTGTCTTAAGTAATGTATTTCTCTTGATACTTATCTGCCAGATAGTCTAGAGGGACTGATTTTTTTGAAGTCATTTAGTTAAACCATTATTTATATCGTTAATTTTCTCTTTTTGTGTGGTGTTTTAGAGAAGAAATACCTAACAGTAAGTGAAGAATTGATTTAAAGACTTAAACTACCAAGAATAACAGAAAATATATTGCTGCCTTCTTTATGTTGGTTTCTTGATATATTCTAGGAAGGTCATTAACTTTAACTGTGAATTTATGTTCTCCAGAATTGTGTTTCTGCTGATACAGTTTCTCTGGGCTGAATTGTAGTGCTCCAGCTAGGTTTTCTTTTTAATGGCAGCACATGTATAAGGGTATATGGAGGTGATTAGATCAAAAATTTGCATTTTAGCTGTAGCACTGTATTTCATTCACCAGAGTACTTTCATATGGACTCTTTTTTCTGAAAAGGTAGTTTTAATTTGTGTATGTATATAGGACAAAAAACATTAACTGCAGAAAGCTCCCATAACAAACCCTCACAGCATTTCAGATTAAAAATAGCCTTCCAATAAAAAACTTTTTGTAAAATCCTATTTTATTATTGACCTGATAGTCTACTCAGATGTATTCTTTAATCCCTTAATTGGTGAATTGTAGGATAAAATTGAATAAAAAGTCCCCAGTTAAGGGCAACCATATGTTACCTATTTTACAGATAAATATGCAATTCATTAGTTGTAACACAAAATAAATACTGTAAAAAACTGTCTCAGTGTTCACATTACATCATCATGTTACCTGTTGATGCCATGAAAATCACCTTTCTTCACTCTCCTTAGCAGGTGAAAGTGCTCAAAGGGAGCAGGGCCATGTTAAATGATGTGAAGTTCCTGAGAAAGTTTTAGAGTGTGTGCCCTAAATTATTTATCAAAATCAAAAGCAGCAAGTGTTTCTATCTTCTAGGAGCCTAACTCCATGTTTCCAGTCTCCTCATCTTTCATCCCTCAGTACGAAGTCATACCCTTTATCTTTCTCCACCCATCTTGCTGCTGGCTCTTGCCCAGTGTTCCCATCTCTGTGCCCTCCCCAGGATAGTGCAGAGACACCACCTCACACAGCAGCAAGCGCCTCTAAATCCAGGGATACGCAGTAACTGCCATCTGCAGGTTCCTATAGGAAAGGAAACCTAGTCAAGAAGAATGACAGATCTTGCAGACGGTACATGTTTTTCTGGCATCTCTTACTGCACGCTCTGCAACATCTAATGCGCAGGGATGTGAAGAAGTGGCTTCAACTGATTGGACCCCAAAACCTCTTGAAATGTGAGAAATCTAAGCAATTTCTTGGCATGGTAATGCATAAGGCTATTTGGGTGTAAAAACATAGTGAAAATGGAAATTTTGGTTTTTTTAATGGTGAGAAGAACAGACAGCTACTTTGTTTCAATGTAGTCTAATTTCTTGAAGTTTTAAGAAATCTGTTTTCAGAAATGGGTACAAATGATATAAATTATAGTTTTTTGGAAAAAGGGTTTCTGAAACATTCATAAGTATAGGTATCACAAAGGGTTATCTATGAATACAGTTATGTTCTCTCAAATGGTAGAGGAGTGAAGTGACACAGCAAGTTTAACTTGCAAATTCTTTTGGAGAGAGAAAGGTGCGCTGGGTAATGAGAAAGAACAATTGAATGTATTATAGAAAAAAAAACATTGTTACTACTACTATCTATGTATTGATTTGCATTAAGTGAATCTTGACATTCTTGTTTCATCAAAAAAGAGGCTTCATTGTTTAAGAGAGAAAGTTTTCTTATTTGAGGGTGCTCTGGTCATGATCTAGCAAAGTATTTAAAGAACCTAATACTGATGAGAAGGAAAATCAACAAACTTTGGCAGCTGTGTTGCTAAACTCGAGACTTGAATCCCAAAACCACTTTGTATATTTAAAAATAGGAGTTACTGGGCTTACTAGAAATTAGTGTAATTTAACTTCAAAAACTTTCAGTCTCTCTGTGTGTAGTTGTCTAGCTATTCTCATTTAAGGGACTACTAATAAATTGTATTTTATTTTTTTAACCTCTGAGTTATTGCTTCTAAATCCATCCAGGTTGGTGGTAGCCTGAAGTAATGGCATTCTCATATCTGCTCACCCTCCTGCCTTATGCAGCAGCACGTGATGTTCTTTGTGTGCCCTTTATAAGGGACTCATCCCTTTTGCAGCTTTTGTCCTCGTAGTAGAAACAGCAGTGCAGGACTGGAGGAGAAAAGGGTGCCCCTTGCTGTAGGACAGGGGCAACATGCTCACTTCTGGCATGGTCAAAGCTTGCTGCACTGAAGTAACCTCTGGGCAGACAATGGTGCAGGTCTCACAGGGCATGGGCTGCCTTGTCCACAGGTCCCTGGAACAGACCCCTCCCCACACGGGCTTCCATTAGCAGGAGAAAGCTTCCCAGTTTCTTCCTTCTGCTTATTTCTGGTCCATTTGAAATTTATTGCCTCACCTGGGTTTAATTTTTCTAGATTTCCAAGCTTATCTACAGAAGTAAATATTCTGGCCTGACTGCCACATCATCCTCTTTCCTCCTTCCTTCTTTACTGCTTTGACGATGATAATAATAAGGCAAAACAACTTTGATTAGGCGCTGTCAGAAAATTGAACAGATTATATTTAATTAAAAAGGCAGTGAGGATGAATCACTGAAGATGAAAACTTAAAGTTTACCTTTAGGTCATTTACTTCTTTCCCCTTGTTATCCTCTATTGCTTATTTTATTATACCTTGTCTAACCTGAAATCTTTTGAGTAGCCATGCTTCTAACTATACCATATGCAAGAGACATTTATTTTCCTTTCATCAAAGTGTCCTAACACTTATTTAGAACATGTTATATGCTGTGCAGCAAGCCTTAAAACCAATAGAAACCCCAAAGGCAGGGGGAGGATTTTTGAGTGGATGGTGCTGCAGGTCATTTTGTTCCCCAGCCACTTGACATAATTTAGGGAATGCAGTAACCTTCAATTTAATCTGTGTAATATGGTTTTTCTGGTCTCCCTATAACGTGCCCCCTCTTACCCCATGCTCCCCCTGCCCCAGTTTGAGATTGTCTCTAGAGATATTTTGAAAAATACCTCTTTTAATGCACATCAATCATGGAAGCTGGGCATAAACTGAAGGTCTGTGGGTTTGATCTGCAATAAAACATCCTCAAGCATGTGGTGTGACATCAACAGATGGGGCAGGGGGCTTGTTCATCATCTTTTCTCTCTTAGTACTTGAAGCTTAAGATGCAGCTGCAGACTAGGTCTAGATTTAGTCCTTTTTGAAAATTCACTGAAGTCAGTGGAAATGAAATATGGCAGAAGTTGCTCCTCTGGCTGCCTGTTAAACACAGGTGGCACCCACATAACCCTTGTCTAATGACCAGGTATCTGCCTCTATGATGCTACCACTTCATCCAGTCCTCAAGCTTGCCATCAGGGAGAGGCTGCAGCAAGGCTAGTTTCCTTGTGCAGGAGACTCGTAAGCAAAAAAAAAACGTTCCCAGTAGAGGTTCTAGGACTGGTTTTATGGAGTTGTTAATGTAAGGATGGGCAGAACAATAGGATACCCATCATAAATATCAAAGTAGTTATTCACAGAGCAAAGGGACTGCTGTCTGGGAATGCAGTAAGTGCTTGTGTCACTTAGCCCATTTTACTTCTCTGGTGGATAATAACTGGGTATAATACATGGATGCAGTTGAGTATCTCTTCTACTGTTATTTTTTAATTTTATTTTTATTATTTTTCATTAGATTTCTCTTGCCACCTGCGTGGCACATTACCACTTTGCTAGTTTGGCAAGAATCAATTATTTTATTGTGGCTAGTACTTCTCAGAATGTAGCTAGTGAATATAAATAATGGTGATCATGAAATTCAGGGGTTTTGGATTTCTTGGTTTTGTTTGGTTTTAATATTGAATCTGCTACTGGTTAGAATATAAATGGAAATTACTATCCGATTCTTTGCCTACATTAATGTAGGTGAGTGATCTCAAAACAGCAGAATAACTTCTTAAGCAGCTTCAGTTTACAATTGCAGAAATTTTTCAGTGCCTACTCCTTGCTAGTTTAAACAATAAAGATTTTTGTTTGTCATAATGTTTAAAGATTAGTGGAGTGTGATTTTACTTTTTTGGAAGGTATACCTTTATGCACACAGTTGCAAACTATATTAACACTAAGTGGGATAGGTTTGTACCTTTTTCCCCCGGCAGGTTTTCTGGAATCACTTGGAATAACTGTTAATGTTTTGATCTTCTGTGGTGGTTCAAATCCCACACAAAGACTAATAAACAGTTTTTTTCCCCACAGTCTCCTTGAGAGGTAGGCAGCTCTTTGTACAGCCTCTGTTACCAGCAGTCTAGCTGAAGCACAAGAGTGAGAGGTCATTTTCTTAGGGACTGTGCTATGAAATCAGTATGAAGTTGTGGACAGAATCTGGGGGTCCTGTCTGTAAGTACAGGTCAGACTATTATCTTCTTTCTCTGTACGTGATCCTTCATGAACCAAAGTACTTAAAGCTATAATATGTATGGTTCCATGTATCGTCATGTTCCATGAAGTATTTATTTCTCCATATTGCTGAAACACTTTGTGTTCATGCTGCGCCTCAGAATTTATCAGGGGTATCCTTTGAGTGACAAGTCTTTTCTCCTCTTGTCCATAACTTAGCTTTGCTTGGAAAACTAACCTCTTTTAAGATTCCACCTCTATTTTACATATTAGCCAAATCTGTCATACCTTTTTTCCAAGAGGATTGCTGACCGAAATCTCATAAGAAAAGAATGAAACACCGAGTGTTGTGTTCAAGAAATTTACAGTTAGTGGCCTGTTTTCCTCACAGTCACAGCCTCTGGGTTGCCTCCTCAACATTAATTCATCCCAGTTTTCCAGACTGTTTCCAATGAAGGATATATTGTGACTGTATTAATCTTTCCAGACTTAGTGTTACCCTGCAGTTGCACGTAATGATGTGATAGGTCCTGGTCCCTGAAGATACTGCTTTAAAAATAAATAAATCTCTGTGGAAATGTCTTCAGGTGAAATCTCTCAAATATGTGGATGGGACAGAAACCGTTGCTGCCAGGAGAGCATGGCTCTGTTAGCCAGAGGAGCATGGGACTTGCTTACAAGATAATTAATTATGGTGCATTATCATGTTGAGTTACATGTCAGATGTATTCGAAGGGCACTGTGGCATTGCCTTGGGCATTTTTCCTTTGTGTTTCCTCAATAGCAGTGAAGGAAATATTCATTTGGGTTATATTGGGATGGACAAGGTTTCCACAGGTTTCATACTTGCAGTTGAAAGTCTGGTCTAAATTGCCACACCAGAGCATAGGCAGAAAGATATGTATGGAGGATGAATTAAATCACCATGAATTTTATGAAACAAGATGTTGAAGTCTACTGGAATAAGATTTGTTGCAAAAACTAGTAAGGATTCCTAGCTGGTGTTTTCCTTTCCCAACTTTGTCAGATCTCTGATGCTTTTTCTTATTTTTTGGTCTCCAAGTCTTGTGCAGTATTTTTAGTCTTGATCAGATTTGTCTTGAGCTCAAGTTTGTGCTTTTAATTTAGCCCTCTACACCTTTTGAGTAGTCCACTGTATTTATTACTTTCACTGTGGGTTTCTAACAGAAGACCATATTAACATTGACTGAAGTCTCCAGCAGCTTGCTTTATGTGCTTCACCAGCATTTAGTCCCATATTCACCTTCTACATGACAGTTAAAATCTCTTTAGTTCATGTCACTAGAATTAATTGTAGGCATTGCAGGTGGCTGGGAATTCACCTGGCTCAGGACAGTAGTGTTTGGTGGCTTTCAAGTCATCATACTTGCGGCCTAAAAAATGTGTAAAGGAGAGTCAAAAATCTCCATGCAGCTATTTGAAACAGAGGCAAGGTTTCTGAACCTGAAAAACTGTAAGCGGATTATATATTTGTTATAATGTGAAATGTACTTTGAAGTATAAACTGTCCAGGGAAATATTTAGCAGTAACATGTTTTTGGCTCACCTCTTAACTGTTCAAAATACATATGTGAAGTAATAGGGCTTTAATAGCTGATTGATAAATTGATTTGCCAGCTGCTGAATTAATAAGGAAAAATGTTGACTTTGAGATTACAGTATATAACTCAGGATCCACAGAAGCACAGATTTAGCATAGCAGCAGCTGTCAAATAGGGAAATGAAACTTCTTTTGATGCCTTAAGGAGGAGGTAGGTTTCAACGTAGACTGTATTGTATAGGAGTACATTTTTTTAAGTAAATATATATGGCAGAAGAACAGAGAAATCTGTTAGCTGTAATTTTTTGAATACTGATGACGATTTAATACATCTCGATAAAAAATAGACATTTTAGAAAGGGCCGTATGAAATAAGATGAGTCTTTTTATGCCTTTTATTTTAATCTTAAAATTTTAGGGGTGTTTTTTCTTAATTCTTTCAGTTGGCGTTAAGGTTCTGTGAATTTGTTACTTTTCTTAACATTGGACACCTCATCTTTTGTCCATTCTAGGATGTGTTTTGAGTTGCTGTTCCCACCCGTCAGCAGGAATAAGATGACATACAGAAAGATTAGCATCACCTTTAAAACTCATCGATTACGATTTGGGAAAAAAAGCATGTGCCAAGCAGAAAGCTCATGGCAAGCATGTACTCCCGAGAAGACATTTTTAGGATCAGGACGTCTGCAAAGATGAAACCCACTGTTCCATTATAAAACCTGCTTTTCACTCCCCTGTGTTATACATGCTTTTTAAATTTTCCTCAACCACTATTTACTGATTATCTGTCTTCCTACGACCACATTCCCAGATTCTCATGTATATTGATCTTTACATAGGCCTCTCAAAGTAAATATTTAACAATGTGTTATGAAAAGAAAAGCTTACAACAAAACCCCGAACAACCCAAACCAAAACCAAGTTCTAAGATTTATTATATGTCATTGGGTATCTTTCAGTTTCATCACTCATAACAGTTGTGTTTCTGACAACTGGATTACTGCTTCTCTTTATCTAAGCTGGACAATGCATTTCTACATATCCTCGAAGGTATCTTCTTCGGATCTACCTCACACCTTATGTCAGCCCATTTGCACCTGTCAGCATCTCACTTGGCACAGCCAAATGGCAGAACCCTCCATTTACCCTTCTCCCGTAGAGAAGCGCCCTTAAATATTGCTGTAACTGTGAATTCATCATTCCCTTCATGTTTGCCTCCCAAACTGACTTTATTATGATACTTATAGAAAATATGTTGGAGGTGTGTTCAGACTGATGATCATCATTATTACTAAAGCTTAGTATGCTTCCACCTTGCCCTAGGTTTTGCTTGCACCTCTCCTATATGTTACACATAGTCATAAAAATTCTTTAGGACAGGCAGTGTCTTTTTGTTTGAAATTATGTACAGCTCAGGAGTTTTGTTTTTATACTAATGTTTTCAGCTCTGTCCTATCAGGTGGGAGGTTCTGCACTTATTGATCAAGATTGGGAAATATATCCCCCCCTCCTTTCAAGCATGAGGGAATAATGTTATTTCAGGATGTCAGGAATAGAAGATTCCTCCTGTACTTCTCTTGTCCAGCCTCTCTATATAGTTGTCACAAAGCAGTGTAAGTGCAGGCTTATATGGCCCCCAGTTGGTACTGTGGAACCAGTGACCTGTGTGAAATCCAGCCTTGAAGCTGGGAAGTGTCATAACACCTGGTCAGGGGACTGCTGTCTGAACCAGTCCATTATCAGAAAAAAACCAAATGGTTTTACTAGCCGGTATCTGCGACTATTTCAGTCTTCATATCTAACTTCTCATTAAATTGCTGTTCTTGTCTTCCTTACCTTGTTTTCAGATGACTTCAGAAATAATATTTTTCATACTATGGTGGAGTTACTACATTATTTTTTGAAATGTCAGGCCTTAACTGTTAACAATGTTTATTTTTGTTTAGTTTCTTTGCCTGTCTTATTTAGTATGAGTTGATGGAAAATAAGGATACTCCAGTGTTTTTCTTTATATTTGTTGCCATTTTTGATGTGTTATGTTAGTCAGTTAATTTGGCTAGCTCATAGTGAATTTTTGTTTCTAAGATTCTGAAAAAAGGGCTTTAGTGACAGTGTTGGAATGGAAGATGGTAAAAAAATTAGGCATAAAATTCAGGAGTAAATTGACAAATTAATAGACACAATGAAGAATAGGAGGAGATGCATTTTTTCATTTACAGACTTTTAGACTTCTAGAACTTTTTGATCTTGCTACTTTCAAAATTCAGATCACAGAATCAGAGTCACAGACTGGTAGGTGTTGGAAGGGACCTCTGGAGATCATCTTGTCCAACCCCCCTGTGTGAGCAGGCACACCTAGAGCAGGGGGCACAGGACCGCGTCCAGGCTGGTTTTGAATGTCTCCAGGGAAGGAGACTCCACAGCCTCCCTGGGCAGCCTGTGCCACTGCTCTGGCACCCTCACAGGAAAGAAGTTTCTTCTCATGTTGAGGTGGAACTTCCTGTGTTCCAACTTGTGCCCATTGCCCCGTCATTGGGCACTATTGAAACGAGCCCAGTCCCACTGTCCTGACACCCACCCTTCAGAAATTTATAAGTATTGATGAAATCCCCCCTCAGTCTTCTCCAGGTGTCATGTTAAATTTTATTACTCTGTGAGGTAATATATGAATATTCCAAGTAAACTTAAATTAGGAAAAATGTTACAAAATCTCAATCTTCTTGGGAACTATTTCTGTTGCTTTATAGAAATGGAGGAAGTGCTGACAAGATGGGGTGAGGGTGAAAGGAAATGTAGTTCTATTGCAAACTGTAGCCTTCTTCCAAAGTCCTTTATCCATAAAAAGTATGTTTTGAGAACTTTAATATGTCTGTTGACTACTTGACTTAGAGTTTGAATTTCTAGCTAGTTTTGGCCCAAAGGATCTGCATATTTGCTAGGGAAAAAGATTGTTAATAATATTTCTTTCTTTTCACCCAATATGAAGATATTGGTTTCTTTTCATGGAAGTACTCTGTTTTAGCAAAAAGAATGCTGGATGTGTGATGTTACACACTTTGCTGGAATAAACACTTCTTTCTTCCCATTTTCCTGCCAATTTTCCAAAATTTAGAGAGATAGCAAAAATAAGTGTCTATCAATATTTTTGCAGCATCAGCAGCTTTAAGTTACAATTTCTTTGGCTGATTTTTGTAGGATTTCCTTTTCTTTGCAGAGTGACATCATGCTCCTTCATACAGAAAAGAGTGAGAAAAAAGGCATCAATTGTTTTGACAAACACTTTGACTATATCACCTTTTTAATCCAAGGTAGGACCAAATGGATTTATTATGTGCCTTTTATTTGCCTTCAATGGCTCTAACCACCTGAAATGACACTTCCGGATGTGTTTCAGAAATACATCCTGAGGATATTCCATTTACAGCACTAGAGCGTTTTTTATTTCCTTCCCAAGAAAACCTGAACTTCATTTACCTAATGATGTAGAGTGGAAGATTAGAGCCCCTTTTCTCCCTTCTGCAAACTCGGTGGCCAGGAATATTTAGTTTCAGAGAATCTTTCCAAAAGGATTAGGAAATAGTTTTCTGGCAGTTTCCCTACTCTGTGAGCTGGCACATTTGCAATAAGGTTTATTTTATGCCATTTGACAACCTGATGTCCAATTCTGTGGCTTCACAGCCAAAAAGTCTTACTATGCAAAGAGCATATTTTCAAAGTGCTCTGTCTAAAAAAGAAAAAAAAGAAAAAACCAAACCAAACCTACACCTCCCTACTGCGGAAAATCTTTATCGGCAGTTGAAAATGAGAAAGAAAATGGTGTTTATTCCTAAGCTATGAAAGCAAATACGTACACACTTTTAGAAGTAGCAAGAGACTAGGTTGCAAAAAAAATCCCCAAAACCAAGAGGACACAAATCTTGTGGTGGTTTTCAAGAAATATCCAGCAGAGTTAAGCAAGCAATATCCCCCTTCTTTTCGTTCCTTTTTAAATTTTTTTGGTGTGTGTTAAATGATCTTGATGTCAGAGAATGTATTCAGATTCTCCTGCTGCTTGTCCATGCCATGTGACCAAAACACTCCAGAGAAAATATGTTGAAGTGCTCTTGAAAGTGTGCAGCGAGGCTTTTACAAGGTGCGAAATACGCAGTGCTGGAGGAGTTTGTGTAGCTGCGTAGCATGTTGGGGACTGTTGTGAAATCTGGTAGAGCTGTGCAGGCAAGGATATGTAACTGACTTCCTACGTGATATGTGTTTCATCTTTAAAGCTGTGGGGAACCCTTTAGGTCCTGATGAACTCATTTAAAATGAAGGATATATTCTGCACTGTGAAATGAAGGCCTGTACCTTAAAATAGACAACACCTGACAATAATAGAAAGTTGGCTATTCAGTGGTTGGAATTGCATATACAAATTTTGAGCACATGTCTGAGCTTAACACGTAAGGACAGTATATGATGCCCCTTTTAGTTTTAAGAGGCCCTTATGATAAATACCAACAGGACTGACATCTAGAGACATCTATCTATTGCCAAAATCAGATTGTTTACTACAAAGTAGGAACCAAATTTCATGATCAGAACAGCAAAAAGCACACAGAGGACATCTTTCATTGCTATCATTAGTCATACTTAGTTTTCAATAGTCTGAAGGCTGTTTTATGCTTTATACAGGCCTCCTGCTGAAGATGACTATTTCATCAGCCATCTTCTGCTTTTTGCCATTCCCTAGAGGCCTTCCATTAAAGGAAATCTGTTGATCATCACCAGATATATTCATATGCTTTCCATCTTCAGGATTGCTGCTCTGTTCTTCTGTGTGTTCGTGAATAATAAGTATTCCCCTCTGATATTTTATTCCCCACTCCCCCATCCCCCAGAAACTAATTTTTGTGTTATTGCAACAACTGAACGTTCTGGAGAATATTCGGTTCCTGGTGTTTTGCTGCATGTTTAACCAAAAGAAAATTTCTTTACCTATTCCAGTAAACACAGTTGTGCTTTTCTGTTGTCAGAGAAAAAACTACTGAACTTTAACTGAATACATGTCATTATTAATTCTCAACCATTGTATTGAAACATCAATCAACTAAGTATTTGATTGTCTTTTCTGGACAAATATTTGGCTGAAGTTACTTCATAACTCTTCTGTTTGTCCTTTCTGGAGATTTGGAGAACACTTGCAACCTTATTTTGTATTTTTTAGTTATTTTATTTTTGCTCATATAGTACAACATGTGTATTTGTGTGGTTAAATATATAACCCATTTGAGAGACAAAACTAATAGAAAACAGCCTCACTTTAATTCATATTTTTTGATGCTTCCTGAGGAAATAGGTGTACTGTGCTGTTATTGTTTCTTCGTAGGAGTAATTTGCTCTATTGCTCTTGCATTCTTCCTTGTTTCTCAAAGGTTTCCATACTGCAGCAAGATAACGATCATATATGAGCATGTGTTTAACTGAATTGTATTCTAGTTTGAAGTTAAGAGGCAAAGAAATGGGCAGTCTTAATGGTTTTTGCAATATATCAATAGCTATCTGTATGTATCAATAACTCAGTCTAAGATTTTTTTTAAAAAGCAGTTGCATGCGCAGACAGAAAACTCTTGCAGAATGAGTGGTCTTGTGTTTCTAAAACCAATGATTTTTGTTTCAGAGCTGTGAAGTCATGCTTCTCCCTGTAGGAAGAGCTGTGCTATGAGTCTACAAATCAGATGATCACAGTTTGAGGACACTCCTCGAACGGCTGCTGTTTCTGCTAATTCGGATTATTTCCAAAGTAATCTGTAGATATCAACTGGAAGAGGTGGTCTGGTTTCATTTTCGTCTTTCAAATGATGATGTTTAGGATGCTTCCACACAATCTGTGGATTAGATTCTTTCCATCTTTCAGAAAACCTCATTAATCATAAACTGGAAAAAACTGTTTGCCTGCCTGTTACGTAAGAAGAAAGCTTTGCAGTTTTTAAGCATATTTCATCTGCTTTTGTGGAAGGGTAACAGATGCATTTTTCATGATCCTTCTCCTCATTTGGATGCAGCACGTGACTCTTTCATTCGCACATTGATCTCCCAAGCACCTAGCCTCCCAGGCCTCGTTTTCATTGCGTTTAAACATACCTTCGCCTGGTGTCAAAGATTTGCTTTAATAAAAGTGACAAGGTAGAATTTTCTTTATGAACATTCCTTTTCTTTTTTTATTTTTTGTGCACCTGAACTGATTGAGTGTGATGGGGGAAGGGGTGGGGGCTCATTTGGTTTCGTTTTACTCCAAAGAAAAGTGAAGTCTTCCCTGCTTCTTCCCTCTGTGGTCACTCACCCTGTACCTTAATCAGTTGCCTCACTGTTCTAGACAGTTGTTATAGACGTTAATAAACCCTGCTCTGCACTTTATTAATTGGAGCATGGAGGAGATCAAAGTTAAAGACAGAGGGAATGCTTTCAGTCGCAAGCCACAGTATTATAAATGTAAGTACTGAAGGGTAGAACAGTCTGTTCTGAACCTAAAAAAGCATTGCTCAGACCTTGACTGCTGTTTTCCTCCTCTCTAACTTTCAGTGAAATCTGGGCAGGTGAAGCAACAGGAAAAGTTAATGGCTCCAGCTGAGCAACTAAAACACATAAACGCATCCTTATATTTATTTGCTACTCTGTCTTTGCTGCAACTGGGTGAGGGGTCATTTTTATCTTAAGATCGTCTTCTGAATTAAAATGTTGATGTAGGGACTATATGGGCTTGTATGCATTGGTTTGTGGGTAGGACAGTGGGGTCCCAGCCTGAGAGCTGCTATTAAATGCTGCTAGTAGGTACTTGAATTATTATTCTATTCCATACTATGTATTTTACATAAATTATAAAAAGTGGTAGCATTTTACGGTTTCTTTGCTGGTTTATGGTTTTGTTTTTTTTAACAAAGTCAGTGTTTTTGTGTAAAGAATTTCCTTTAATTTGTATTTTTTCCACTTTATACTTAAAAATGGGAAATTATAATAAGGCACCGCAGGATGTGAGTTAGGGTATAATAATTTACACGTATGTTAAGAGTAGGGATTAGTACATTGCCTAGCAACACAGCGGGCATGACTTATTACACAATATTGTGTTTGCTTATTGCCTAAGTGGAAGGCAAAGCAGTTCTAACTGATTACATGTTACAAGGCTCAGTTGCAATAGTCAATTTCCCCGCCGTTTCTCTTGCGTTTTGTAGGAAAATACCGTGATAGTGTTATGAATCAATTACTAGGTAGTCATTAGGAGGAAATGCATATTGAATATGTTAGTCACTTCCACAGTAAATTACGCGACCGCACAATAAAAGCCTGTGTATGCTATTTGCAAATAGCTTATCATAAGTCTAGAACTTTTCCTGTATTATTCAATTAAATCCATAAAGAGGACAGCAAAGCATTGAGGAAACACCTTATAGGAGCTCAGGCATAACAAAACCACGGGCTGAAAAATCCCAGCAGCCTGGGAACCAGAAGGTACAGCCTGAAGCATGGAGATGTCACCGTGCTCAAGAGACTCAGATCCGTGCGTGGTCATCTCTGTAGGCCACCTAAGGGGATCACGGGGTGTAACTGGAGTGTGCCAGGGGCCGGTGGCTGCGCAAGGCTGCGTGCCACAGGGGCTAGCACCTGGGGAGCCCGCAGCCTTGCGGGGCAGTCCGGGCCGAGGGATGCTCCACTGCAGCAATAGGCATTAACTGGTCATCGCTGGGGCATGGAGCTGCAGTGCAGACAGTATTTGTGCTTGTGCTGTGCTGTGTCCATTTAAGAGACTGTTGGTTCAAGCTCTGCCTGTGCCACCTTTCTACCTTACTAAGGGAGATCCTGCAAGTGAAATTAGAACATTAGAACTTTTTGTTGTTTTTGAAACTTGTTCACCCTTTTTTACATATTCTGAAACAGCATCACTGCAACCAGTGAAAGCATTTTTCCTCAGAAAATATACCTTAACTTTAAAATATGTTAGTTTTCTACATGTTTCTATGGTCCCATATGTTTTCAAAGATGACCTTCTACTTGTATTTCCTTTTCCATATTAGTGACTAAAAATTTTGAGAAACAAATTGGGAAATAAATAGAAACTTATCCTCTTTAAGAATTCTATACATTTAAGAAGGCATGCATTTAATCAAGATGTGTAATATATTTGACCATTATAGACCTGAGGAGATAAAGCTATTAATAGCTTTCTCATATAAAAATACAAAAAAGAAACAAACACCTGTAAATGATATTTTGCGAAAAGTTATCCAATTGGCATAGAATGTGGGGAAGTAATTGCCTGGGAAATGTCATACAGCACAGAGCTAATACACCCTTATATTTTACTGTATATAGTATCAAAATAATAATTTCACAGCCTGATGTCCGTGACATTTCAAAGTCCTTGAATAAATTCCTTTAATATTTAAAATCAGTAATACATGCTTATCACCTTTTTCAAATTCTTCTTGGTACTCTTTCCTCTCAGAAGAATAAAATGAAAATGAATTATTTTCTTAGTTGAACAGTTTTTCTGGTGTTTCTGACAGTAAGCTTGATAATAAGTTGTACAAATTATATGGAAGCATTAAAGATGTCTTACAAAGGGCATGATTGAATGCACATCTCATTTTGGGGTAGGTAGGCGTGTATCAGCCTGTGGATATGTTACTGAATCCAGTATGATAACTTCAACCTGCTATTCAGTAATGTAAAGGAAGCTTTGAGAAACTAGGCAGTACGTGCAAAATTTGAAAAACAAAAAAGCAGCCTGGAAAATGTAACATTTACTATGTACCTCTAAACGTCTCCTTGGGAACTACAGAATATTGTCTACTGATGTTTCTTGGTCACACCAGGTTCTATGTGTTGTAGAGCTTCCCAGGGCAGAGACAGCCATTTAATCTAAATGGGACTAGAGAGTGCACATGCCAGCAGAGCAGCCATGGTGGCGTGCAGTGGCTGTTGCTGAGACTTGCTGTCTTTGTGATGGAGCCTAGATTGAAGTTTAGGCTGATCCTGGTGGTGTCTTCTTTGAGCCTTGTAGTGCCAATATGCAAGTGGAGGTGAGGTGGGGTGGGTGGTCCTTTATCGCTCCCAGAAAACACGGATGCAATACAACAGGGGGGGACTTGTCTGGCTCCTTCCAAATCTAGGGAAATAAACACTTTGGGAGAGCCCAGCGTCTTTCAGTGGGTCCTCAGGAGCTTTGCTGGTGGCAGCAACACCATCCACCTTTTGTACCTGCAGGAGGAAGAGCAGGTTGCAAATGTTTCCACAGGGGCACCTGAGGCTGGGCTGGGCTCCTCTGAAGGGGCACTTGAGCATGAATAAAACATTTGTCACCAGACATAGTTGTTTCTGCATATGTAAATAAGTGAGTTTTAGATTTGTAGCAGGCATGCCAGAAACTGCTCAAATCAGTGGGACAAAGGATTCAAGCTACGCCCAATTTAAGTATAAACCTTCCTAATAAAACCTAATATTTATGTGCTCATGAACAGAATAGTTCACCGTCATCAGGGCCTTTCTGTTAAATGTGCCTTTTATTTAAAGTATATTTTAAAAATCAAAACATTAAAATAGGGTAGTGAATGGTAGATGGCCCCTTTTCTCATAGTATTACTTAAGGCAGAGAATCAAACTTCCAAGTGCCTGTGGCTGCATAAAAAACATTACTTTTACTGATATATAAGGACTGACATGATGTTAATTTAAAAGTGCAGGACTTTGGAATCTCCATTGAAATTCAGTGGCTTATGTAGGGTGCCACAAACATGAAACTGCTGTACATGACACCTCGAAACTTTCAGCAATAAGCAATGAAGAGTTGTGAGAACAGAGGAACACAGGAGATCTGCTGGCTAGAGCCTCTTTTTGTGCAAAATGTTTCATTTAAGAGACTGTTACGATTGTCCACCATTGTACCGTTTGCAGTACTTTCTCATGTGCATAATTTCTGTGTGCTTTTTCATAGCAGTTAAAGCTTTTCCAGGAGACCTGTACTTGAAATAGAGATGGCTGATAAATCCTTCCAGGCAGTGAGCGTATGAGATGAGAGGGGTTCTTATAGTCTTGTCCCTCCCATGCCCAATTGTCATTGGGTGCTATCATACTGAAAATGTTTCATGTGGGAGCATTCACAAAACTTATTTTTGATGCTTCACTTTGTCAACACGCGCACACACTTGGGGGCCACAGACCATGTGCAAATGCTCCAAAATATATTTCTGTCTCAGAAAATGATAGTTTCCACTGCTTCAGGAAGAATGAAAAGCTCTTCTGAAAGCCAAACTATACATGACGCAGGGAGAAAAAAAGTCTCAGTACTCAGAAATTCAGTTCTTTAGAAGCGCATTTTTAAATATGTGAAATAGGGCACAAATCCTATAACTATTAATACAGTAACAGAAATAACTACTATGCTGCCTGATTTGAAGGTTGCAGCATTTTGGATATCTGTGGATTTATCATTAATTTCAGTTTTTGATAAATGAAGTGTAATGGGATTTCCTTCTGAAACACCAAATACATAATAGGACACAAAAAGCACATATATACTTTCTTTTGTTTTAATCCAAGCACAGTTGTGTATTATTCAAGGTGAAAACCTACTGTATTAATCTAAAAAACACAAAGCATAGCTAATACTGATTCTTTTTCTCTTGCAAGGGAGGGAATAATATTTTAACATGTTTAATTGATGCTACTTTATAAACCACATGACCTATATATCCCAGTAATTTGGTTTTGTTCTTTAAAAAAAATCTTGCTAATGAACTACTGTAAATAAATGAGGGAGAACAGATAACATTTTCAGGGCTGCTTTAAAAAAAATAAAATAACCACAACCAAAAAAACAACAAACCAACCAACCCAAAACCCCATGTCTAACAAAGGAGTCACATGTGGTCCTTTCTAGAATAATTTACCTAGATTGCCAGGAAAGGGAGTCCCTGTTCTTAAGAGTGGTTGTAGGAAAGGGTAGTCTTTTCGGCTGGGATGAAGTCAGCAGACAATGAGAGTGCTAAAATCTGAAGTCCTGTAAAATCAAACTGAACATTATTTCCAAGTATAGTTTTATGTTGCTTTAAGAAATCTCTTTATATTAGCAAAGCAATTTTGTTAATAAGTAGCCCAATGTTCCAGTATTGTTGGTGGGGGTTTTTTATAGTCTATTTTGCTTGCTAATGAGGCCTTTCAAGTGTTTTGTTTTGGTTTTTTTTTAAATATTATAGAAATGGCAATTATTTTTATAATTGAGTTGTCACATTCTCATGTTTGGGGGTATCTTTGAGAAAGGAATGGAATTGAAACTTTCAGAGATGCTTCTGCTGATGTGAATTTGAATTCTCTTCCCAAACTGTACCTAAGAAAAGCCAGAAGTTAATTTTGTGTGCCCATGAAAATGCTAGCTTATGTGAAAGTACAGGAACAATGTCTGAAGTATAAACAAATACCTAGTGTAAAATTGACTGCACAGGAGTGGGTCATTAAAGTTGTGCATAAAACTTGTTACCTTGGATGGAAGTGAAAAGAGCTAAGAAGTGTCTTATGGTGATGGGGAATGCTAAAGTATACTGTGCTGTAAAAAGTGTATTGCAGACTAAAATATTGATATTTGCCATATATACCGCATATATTGCTGTCAAATACACACAATACTTTCGGCCAACCACAAGAGACATTTGGAGGGGATACGGGACAAGCCAAGATGTAGAATATTTGAAGTGGCAATATTAAAGTCTGAAACAGGGAGGTAGGTGGATGCCCTAATTAACAAAAGTTGGATATTTATAAGCTACTATTTTACGAACACTAGGAAGTGAACTATGTATCTTATTATCTAATAATGTCCCATTTTTTATTGAATAGTAAATTTATTATAATAACTGGAGGAGGTTGTTAGATGGATAAAACTTCCTGAGAACGTACAACAGCATTGGTAGGTTTGAGACAGAGGCTGGGCTGGGAAAATAACTCTACACAGGTCTGTGCAGGCTATAATCATAGCTAACAGCTGTCCTTTTCAGCAGAAGTACAGATAATAAATGCATTGGAGAAATTTTTAATTAAAATTTTGGTGCATAAAATTAGGGGTTCCTTCTCTTGGAAAATTGGACTCTCCAGGATATTCTGACACTTTCTTTGCCACATATTTTACCTCCTAGTGCTCACCAGGGGATAGAGGGTTCATGAGCCCCATGGTGGTCCCCGGTATACACCATGCTCAGAAGCCGGTGGGAACAGTACCTCTGCCCTAGCACCTGCAGAGAAGTTGTTCTTCTGCCTTTGAACAAGGGTGGGGTGTGCCTCATCCATTATTTAGAAAATAAATTCTTTAAGTTTGCTTCAGAAGGCCATGTGCTTTTTGGGGAGAGAAGGGATGAAAAGGATGCATTCTTGTTTTAAGTAACAGCAA
Organism: Phalacrocorax aristotelis; assembly: GCF_949628215.1. Taxonomy (NCBI): domain Eukaryota; kingdom Metazoa; phylum Chordata; class Aves; order Suliformes; family Phalacrocoracidae; genus Phalacrocorax; species Phalacrocorax aristotelis. The sequence continues at coordinate 93,001,934 of NC_134276.1, read as the reverse complement.
GACTGAAACTCCCATGGAAATGGTATCCTGATGGACTGAAGAAAAGACTATTTTAAACTAGCAAAATAATATAAATGGATCTGTGAATGCATGCTTCCAACTTTGAGTGGTATCCTAGTTCGCCAAAAATGGGGATAGCTCTCAGCTCTGGGAATTTGAGCAAAAAATAAAAACACTGACAAAAAGCCCTTGAGCCTAATTATCTTACAGGTTAAAAATCTTAATTTGACTCCTTTTATAAGCTAAGAGAATAGAACAACACATAGGTATACAGCTGTAGAAATAACTTCAAGTAAATTTTTTTCTTTATTTGGACTACCGGGTCGGTATTCACCTGCCCAAGAAACAAAGTGAAGGGTCTCTGATTTTGAATTTGCCTAGGGAAATTATGACAATTATGAAGCCACATCGAGATGGTAAGCGTGGCACCTTGACTCTGTTGGAGTTGATGGCAAAAGTTCAAACAATTAGGATTCAATCTAATCATTCTTTATGCCTTTCTGCGCAATATCTCCTCCACTGAACTAGGTACAGACCAGAAGAGAACAAAAACAATGTAAAAAAGGCAGCTACTCAGTAGCAGGAAATCTGTAAAGAACTCTTAAGCACATTTATGATAACGATTGTCTAAACCTAGTTTTCAGGATTGGCTACAAGTTTTGTTGTATTGCTGAAGCCTTAAAAGTGATGGTGGACGTTTGTCTAGATCAAGGAGATCACAGGTAATTATTTCATGTTAATTCCACAAACAAAATGTAACATCTAATTAATTCTTTCTATGCCTGATGTTTTTGATTCTGGCTGGATTAGATACAGATCGAATTGTTATTTCAATTGGATCTGTTCTCTTTTTTCCTACGGATGCACACTAAATAAGATTAATTAACAAAAACAACAGGAGGGGAAGGGAAACACCAGAGCATGGAATTTTGATGGTTTTCTCTCTCATTTTTCAATGGACCACAATGGAGTACTTGACTGTGCAGCAAATAACAACTGATACATGTTATATGCATGATAGATATTAATACACATGATTAGCTATAAAAAATATTATCTGCTGATACATCTCCTCTGTGGATACAGTACAGGAAGCTTGCCAAGTTATCTGAGAGTACATGATATATGTTTAAAATTTGTGCACGTATGTGTATATGTACTTTAAAGTACTATGGAGGCCAATTATTTTTAACATCCTGATTTCAAGGTCAATATAATTTGTTTCTTTCTGGAATAATAAAAGAAAAGAAAGATGGAAAAAGAAAATGAAAGATTTAATAGGCTTTTATCTTAGCTGTCATTTCAGGAAGTCCTTATGTGGTGTGTACAAAAAAAAAGTCAAAAAGCAAAATACAGTGCAAAAATTAGTTGTGCCATGAGTGGTAAGTAGAATCAGAGTATACAGTGAGAAGAAAAAAATAATCTTTGATATGCCTTGGTTCACATTAATAATTGATGGAGACTGCATAAATTGATTTTGTTAACTCTTCTTCTTTGACTTTGATGTATAATTCATGGTTTAAAAAATACAAAATGCCAAAGAAAACTTGGGTTTTTTGAGGATCTTGCAACACTTCTTGAATGGTTTATGTTTGGAGACTCAATTTATTGTTATGATTAAAGGTATGAACAGCTGCCTAATTTAGAACTCAAGTATAACAAAAATGAACAGGATAATCAGGAAGATCTGGAGTCTGCCCTTTCCTTTTTACACTCCCCTTTTCAAAACTGGAATCAAAATTATGGAAAGCATCTATGCTGTAAAATGACCTACAACTGCCTTATCATGTGAAATCGCTTAGTTTAACTTGTTTCCATTTAACAGTCAAAATATGAGAGTCTGCTGCAGATCAGAAAAAGCTTGATAGAACTTGGCATGACACCATTGTGACTTTGAGAGGTGGATATAATGATGCTTATGTAGAGCTTTTTTTGTTTTATTTTGCTGTAGATATTAGATTTTTCTTCTTTTTATGATGCACTTGGCTCAGTGAAAAGGAAGTTCTAAATGCTTCAATAAACCTGTTTTTTTTTTCTACAAACTGATGAAATCAGATACAGTCCCAAATCAGTTGTTGTAATGTTCTGGCTGTCAAGTAACAGACAGAAAAAAGTGATCAGGTCACTGTAATGCTTTTTTCCAGACAATATACCTTCATTTGGGATATTTTTTCCTACAATTTAAAAAGATATAAATGAGTGGCCCTGTTGAAGAAAATAATCTAGGAGGGAGGAGAAAAAGTAGGCAGCAGATGTCTGGGCTACCTTGCGGTAAGTGCTTAGCTGACGTTAAGTCATGCACACAACAGCTCTCTGAGGTGCATGGGTGGAAGTGTTGTTTCCACTTACAGGATTTCTCATTTGAGCATCAGCACTGCTTTTGCTAGGATCTCAGGGGAGGAATTAAAAAAAAAAGCTGAAGAACCTATCTGATATGCCGTATCTGTGTGTATGCTACTGAAATGTATCTCCAATGAGACTTCTGTGAAATTTTACCCATAGAAGCTGATATCTATGTTTGCTAGGGACTTTTTTTCTCAGGGAGGGCACAACCTGTGTATTCGTATTGTTATGACTGGTTGAAGAGTGATGCTGCAAATTGCTTGGCACATGTGGAAGTGTTGAACTTTTTGCCACGGTGGTGTTTTATGTTTGAGTCAGTTACTCGTCAGGTAAATAGGCTGTGCATTACTAGTGGAACAACCCAAGGCTCCCTTCGGTTTTCCTAGTACCAGTAGCATTTCAGAGATCAGAAAGTAGTACCGTGCAATAGGAAGAACATAAACAAATCTTTATAGTGAGGATGCTTATTATTTAGCAGAGGAAGTAAATTTAAGAAGACCAAAACCACTTCTGCTTGCTAACCTAGCATTTACTTGCAGCCTGCTCAGCCAGCGGTGCAGCCACCTGCCCGGGCTGTCCTAGATCCATGGATTTTGGACTTTGTGGGTTATCTGCAGCCCACTCAAGAGCACGAGTAGCTGCTTCTGTTTCATTTTTCATTTCCCTGTCTCACAACTGCTCAGTGAGGAGGGAAGTATAACCTCCATTTTGAAAGTTACCTTTTTTTTTGGCAGAGGAATTATGCTGCCATTTAGGGATAGAAATACCCTTTTCTGTCCTTCATATGGATGTGAGCAATCATCATGTGCCCTGTTTAGGCAGGCTTTTCTAATGCCCTGAGCGGTACCAAAGAGCAGGCAGAAGGGAAGGGTGGCCCCAGCCTTGCTTGATGTGCTTTAGAAGTAATATCTGCACTGTGAACCAGAAAGCAACAATTTCAAACTGCTTTTTTAACAGCTTTACTGTAATTAGATACTGATAACAATACCTGAGAAAGTATTATGTATTTGCTCTGCATGTTGTTGCAGGAAAACACTGCTGCACAGAGCAGTCTATAGGATAAGAATGTATTGTAGCCTGAACGGTTGTAGCACAGACCTTGAAAGCACAGACACAATAAGAAACCAGAGTTCCTCACACCACAGGACCACGTATTGATCAGTATGAATGCAACCTGGAGAGGAACTGGTTTTAGAGAATTGGAAAACCAATAAATAAGATTTAATTGCACTCATGAAGCCATTAGTGTGTTGTCTTGAAGGTGTATATCCTGAAAAGTGGTGAGAATAACAGGAATCCCTTATTGGAGGAAATTATATATCTTAATTGATGATAAACTAGAGAACTGGAGAAACTGGACCTTTCCATTAAATAGTTTACCAATGCCTGTTTGGAGTCACGTGAGTTAAATGTGTATAGCCCTATGTACGAATCTCTGAAAACTGTTCATAACTAAAAGCACAGATGAAATTGCCTTTGAATTGTATTTGTAAACCCATAATGAAAACCAGCTGCTGCTGATGCTATGTATCAGAATCAGGTCATCCTATATCTTGTGCCGTACAGGTACGTGAATAGGTATTATTGCTTTTAATGATAGCAGACAGTACTTTGGTAACTGGTCTAAGGTTTTGCTGATTGTGTTAAATTGGTCTGGTATCCCACCGTTAAATCTGGATGCAACATCTCATTGGGGTAGAGTGCATGTTTGTATCGTCAGAAAGGTCCTTTGTGTATTAATTATTTCACAGTTTCTTTTGTGAATATTTCTTCTGTCTGAATAACCTGCTAGGAGTATACTTGTGATGAATATCCATTTTTCCGGACTGACACTACTGGCAAAAATATCAAGGTTTTACTGTAATTAGTTCCTTTTCAGATCTGTGCATAATCTTTTGATTACATTTCTTATTACATTTTGGTATAGATAATTAATACCATATCCTGTAACATGATTTCCTGGAAAAACAGACAGTATGTATTCCTTTTATTTAAGACTGCAGTGTACCACAGTAATTGAGTTTTATAGACCGGAAGCTTAAAAGGAGTGCTGCTTCTTGATTGTAAAAGTGTTGCTTTCTCAATTTCAAGGTGTGAGTTGCTTGCCAGGAATATGCTTTTGTCAGGCTGTAAGCCTAGATGGACCCTGGGGAATCTCAGCTCAATCATCAGTGTAGGTGACAGAAGTTGGTGGGATGTGAACTTGCCATCCTTTTCTCCTTCCCTCCTCATGCAATACTGGAAACGAGCTCCCAGTGTGGGTGCGACTTACAGTCTCTCATGAAAAGGACCTCCATGCTTGGCATTTTTAGGATGTTTTCAGCAGTCAGAGCTCTGTCACATTTTCCCTCTAGACACAAACAGCTTCGTGGTCATGTTGGGCACGCTTGGCTCATGAGCTTTTTAGGTGTTGATTTCCTCCAGGATCTTTGCCTCTGTAATTCCTTTGTCTTTGGGAATGATGTATGCTATAATCTATTCTAGGAAGCAGGTATCTTCATGAGTGTTTCTGCTATAAAATGGTATAAAAATCTTCTGGCTGCAGGATATCCCAAGGATCAAAGCAAAGGATGGTGTAGCCATTTTCTTGCAAAACAAACTCTTATACTCTGTTAATTCCATTTGGTTTTTCAGCTAAGCTCAGTTCAGCTTTTGGCTTGACTTTCTTTAATTTCTCTTGATTTTTCCCATAAGTTTTAGCAATTCTTTCAAAAAAAGTTCCCATTTCCGTTCCATCAGTTTTCTTACACATTTTGTACTTGCTTTTTTCTGTTTCTGTTACTCAAAAGAATATGAATTCAGGTGTAATATCTGAAGTTCAGACTGATTTTCAACCAGGCATCCACTGATACTTTCATGCCCTGGCTTCCAAAAAAAACCCAATAATTTACAATGTGTATTCTCTCAATTTGTATCTAATTTCCTTTATTTATCTATATTTAATGGATTGATAAGAATGCAAAATAACTCTTCTTATATCTAGATGATGATAATGATTTCTACTGTATCAGGCACAATATTGGCAAAAAAATCAGCCTTCAGAAAGCTATTAAAGAGAATTTCAAGATTTGTCATGGCCTTGGTTCAGCTGTGGAATGGAAGAAACCAGCAATTTGTGCAGAGTGAAAGGAACTGCAGAATTTTGTCAACTGCAAACAAAATTCACAATATATTGGAACATTACAAAGCCTTTCAGTTCCCAAACTGCTCATGGTTATCTGCTATATTACATAACTTTAATCTGAGCTGCTTTAGAAAGCAAAAAGGCTTTTTTTGGCATTAAGCTATCTGCAGTACTGAGGCTGACATTTTGAAAAGTAAATGGTAAGTCTGAGTGTCTGAGAAATCAGTTTAAGATGTTTTAAAAAGGCTTTAAGAAGTTAAGCGTCTGCCATCTGAAAAGTAGTCCTTTTTGAGGCCCCTAAACTTGAACATCCAAAATTGTCCGCTGTTTCTGAAAATTTTGCTCACACAATACCTTCATTGGCTTTTTTCAAGGTGTCCCACACTTTAAGCTATTCATAGACAAGGTAGAACAATAGGCCTACATGGAAGAGACAAATGACAGAAGGCAAAATGGCACTACAGGATATGAATGAGTTGTGTGAAATTTCACATTACTACCTGCATAGCAAAGAATTTTCCACGCTTCATGTTTCGTGTGGCCATCCAATGGATGGCAGTACAACTCATAAAGATTTTGTTTATGACCAATCCTTTTTTTAGGGATTTTATTCTTGTATGTGATGGCTTTCCATAAGGTTTTGTTTTTATGTATAAATGTGTACTTGTCAAGGAGAATTAGAAAATTACTGGACTAGGAATTGGGTTGTGCTCAAATAAATACTGGCATCAGAGGAGTAGGAAATCTCAGTTGCCTTTGTTTTAATCTTTATATAAATGCTAGTGGAGATATTTAGGGTTGGAGAAGCTAATAAATAAGTTGAGCTGTGAATTTATTTATATTTGTTATTAACGGCCACCTCTGAAAATGTTATCAGAGGATCTGATTGAAGGGCCTGACAGAAGAAGTTATAGATAATCAGGCAAAGTCAGTGTTAATAAACACCAAAGATCAGATATTAATCACTGAAGAGTTTTTAAGTATCTCAGAGGTGAAGCAGCTCAGATAAATTACTGGTTGTGATATGAAGCTTCTCATGTAAAACTTCAGTACCTCTTGCTGATGCCAGGTCTCCAGGGGACAGCTGGGAACCACCACCAGTTAAGGCTGAAGAGTGCATGGGACAAATGAGGAGAAACTGTAGAAAACAGTGAACATAAGAACACAGGGCAAAATACAATACACCAGGGAAGAGCCTTTTTAAAGAGAATTTATGCATGGCAAACCTGACTTGATCTGTTTGATGCAGCTTGCTAGGATTTCCACAAGGCATTAGACAGTACCCCTTAATCAAAATCTCTTAGGGAAACAAAGCTGCTGTGGGAAAGAGAGATGATCCTTGCAGGTGTAGGTAGTTGCTTAAAGAACAATGTGCCCCTGCCCTTTGTTTGCTAAATTATTAACTCTAATTTGGAGAAAATAATATGTAAGGTAGTTAAAAGATATATATTTGTGTGGTGATGGTGTATTGTGGTAGGGGATATTGTCTGCTGCTTTCTGCTGAAGCAAGTTTGTGATTTTCTGGAATAATTTCAGCAACTGGCCAGAGGTGAACCCTACAAAACTAACAAACATTCGGCTGTGTCACTCTAAGCTACCTCTGACCCTATAGTCAACAGATGTAAATCTCTCACCCATCTCTGGTCTGTAGCACTCATTTGCAAAGGGACCTGGACAGGCTGGATTGATGGGCCGGAGCCAACGGTATGAGATTCAACAAGGCCAAGTGCCAGGTCCTGCACTTGGGTCACAACCACCCCATGCAACGCTACAGGCCTGGGGAAGAGTGGCTGGAGAGCTGCCTGGTGGAAAAGGACCTGGGGGTGCTGGTTTACAGCCAGCTGAACATGAGCCAGCAGCGTGCTCAGGTGGCCAAGAAGGCCAACAGCATCCTGGCTTGTATCAGGAATAGTGTGGCCAGCAGGAGCAGGGAAGTGATCGTGCCCTTGTACTCGGCACTGGTGAGGCCGCACCTCGAGTACTGTGTATTCATCTTTTGGCCCCTCACTACAATAAGGACATTGAGGTCCTGGAGTGTATCGAGAGAAGGGCAACAAAGCTGGTGAAGGGTCTGGGGAGCAGGTCTTATGAGGAGCGCTGAGAGAACTGGGGATGTTTAGCCTGGAGGAGAGGAGGCTGAGGGGAGGCTTTATGGCTCTCTACAGCTGCCTGAAAGG